>NC_054382.1:47771964-47931428 GCF_017654675.1 Xenopus laevis
TATCTTCTCCTACTGCAGCAGTAAAGTGTGGACTGAAGTATATTCAGAGCACAATCACTGACACTGAGGGCAGGGGGGGGGCTGGAGTAATGTTCAAATTGTCTAGCCCCATAGCAAATTTTAAAATTAGATATAAAAAAAATCCATTTCTTGTTTTGAAAAACGGATTTCAATGCAGGATTCTGCAGTAGTAGCACTATTAACTGATACATTTTGTAAAAAACAGTATCCCTTTAACTGACAGGCTGAGATGGGATAGTCAGGTTGGCATAACAGTCAGGTTTAGGAACTTCAACTAACAATTACTTACAAAAAAACAAACCTCTAAGCAAAAAACAATCCACATGACCTTTAGGTAACTTTTAATTTACATTCATATTTTAAAAAGTTGTTTTTAGTATCACTTTAAGTAAATATTTTTGACCATTACATTCTCCCTGTAAAGAACGGATGGGGCTTGGGCAGCATGTAAGGCTGTACTGGCACACAGCAACCCATTCGCTGTTTACAGATTTAATTCTGCTGGCAGTGCATTTTAAAGCCTCTGATAGCTTCCATTGGCATATTACAGTTGGGGCAGTCTGAGTTGCCACCTAGGTCCCATGGCTGTGGGAGACCCAAGGCCTCCTGAACTACCTTTAAAGGGGATGTAAAATACTATTTTTTTTAATGAAAAAATTTATCTCCAATATACTTTAATCAAAAAATGTGTACCATTTTTATAATAAACCTGACTGTATTCAGTGAAATTCCCCCTTCGTTTTACTTGCTCTGACTGCTGCAGATAGGAAACTTCAAACAGTCCCTAACTGCTCTGCAGGGAAACTGATCATACTTTCAAAAGGCAGGGGATCCCCCCAACGTACTTCCCAGAACTCAAGCAGCTTTGTTTGTTTCCCTGTAGAGCAGCCAGCGACCGTGTAGAGATTCGTTTCCACAGACCCAATGCAGTCTGTATATTCTGTAGGGATGCACCAAATCCACTATTTTGGATTTGGCCAAACCTCTGAATCCTTTGTAAAAGATTCAGCCATATACCAAACTGAATCCGAATCATAATTTACATATGCAAATTAGGGGTGGGAAGGGGAAAACTTTTTTATTCCCTTGTTTTGTGACAAAAAGTCACACTATTTCCCTCTCCACCCCTAATTTGCATATGCAAATTAGGATTCAACTCGGCCGGGCAGAAGGATTCGGCCAAATCCGAATCCTGCTGAAAAAGGCCGAACCCCGAACCGAATCCTGGATTCAGTGCATCCCTAATATTCTGATTATTAATCAGTCTTGCTGTATCAGCTTCTATGGCAGATATTATTTGACTTGTGCTGTTTTGATAATTTATGATGATCCATAAGCTTAGCCTCCCAACAGAAGCCCAGACTACACTGAGCATGTGCATAGTCTTGGTCTTGCAAAGATGTTTAAAGGAGAATTCATCCCGTAATAAAAAAAACCTCCCCCTTACCCCCTTGGGTAGACCCTCTTCCCCCAGCCTACCTGCCTCCCCGGGCAAATGCCCCTAATTTTTTACTCACCCCTCCGTGCAGATTCTGGCCTCGGAGTTCAGGGCAGCCATCTTCTTCTTCTCTGGTAATCTTCATGTCTTGGTGGCATTTGCGGTACATGCTCAGTTGGAGTAAATTTCTGGTCCAAAACCAACTGCGCATGCGCCGAAAGTCACAGAATTTTTTCAAAATCTTCGTGACTTTCGGCGCATGCGCAGTTGGAGTAAATTTCCGGTCCCAAACCACTGCGCATGCGCCAAAAAAGACTGAAGAAAGATGAGGGCTGCCGTGACCTCCGAGGCCAGAATCTGCACGGAGGGGTGAGTAAAAAATTAGGGGCATTTGCCCGGGGGGGGCAGGTAGGATGGGGGAGGAGGGAGGGGATCTACCCAGGGGAGGGTTTTTTTTTTATTACAGGTTGAATTCTCCTTTAACAGTTACAAGATGATTTGTTTTATTTGGCTTCTGGTGCAGCAAGTTCATGTTTATATTTTATATACAAAATACAGCATTTCTAGCATTATTCTATTTTAGACTTTAGTTCCCCTTTAATATAATATCTGTTGTATAACATACAGGGGACAAACACAAAAGTTAAAGAACCTAATGCAAGGGTAAGGGTTTATTGGTACAGATTTAAAATACCAAAAAGTAAAAAAGAATGTTCAAACGAGGAGCATTACCATATCGTCACAATTAATCACAGGCATACCAAACAGAAACACAAAACTTGACATTCCAGCAGGGGGGTTACTACCCCCAGAGTTTACCCTCACCATGTACAGATTTGCCACAAACTTCCAGGTTCTGCCGCTCGCAAGAATGTTAAAATTTGAAGCTTGTTTTGTGCGACAAAAAGAAAAAGACGCACAACAAAAAAAAGGGAGCACACGTAATGGTTTATTCATTTAAATGTGGAATACAAAGCCTCGAAAATTGTTGGTGGTCAGATTTATTATATACTTGATCCTGTGTTTGTAATCTAATATATATATATATATATATATATATATATATATATATATATATATATATATATATATATATATATATATATATATGTATATATATGTGTATATATAGATATGTATATATATATATATGTATATATATATATATAGCAATAATAGACTCTAATGTAGTTTGCTACAAAAATGACATGCGTCCACAATTTGTCGCACAAACCAAAATATTCATCGAAACAAAAAGTTTTCACAAATTATTCACAGTTTTTGAGAATTTTTTTGCAAAACAGGACAAATTCAGTTATCAGTAGTGATTTTTTACTTTGTCTAACCGTTTTTTGATATCACCATAGAGGTTGTTGCCTTCCAAAGTGTTTTTTTTTTGGTTTTTTTTTACCATACTAAACTTATTTGAAGAAATGCAAATTTGAAGTTTACAAATCCACTTGGTTTCTATAACCTAAAGAACAATTTAAAAACGCCCCTGAACCGGTCGTAGCAATATTTTCCCACAAATACATTCATCCTAACCAATACACTTTCCTCTATTGCCACTTTTTCCCAATTATTTAAAGCACAATTGCTAAAAATGACACATTCCACTTCAGGGAGGTTTAAGTCTTATAGCAAATTATCTAAGCCAGAGTGGACAGCAATACAAACTTTGGATTCTGACAAAAATCTTACCAGAAAGCTTTGTTAAGTTTTAAACTCTTCATTTTGGTATTTACACTGCTAGTTCAGAAAAAAAACTGGTGTAACTATTGTTTATACTGACTGGGTTTGAAGTAGGGTAGTCAAATACATTTGTCCCTAGTTTTGTGTGTTTTATCCAATACTTGAAATTAACTTTTTTTCTAATCACTTTTAGGGTTATTAGGGTGTTACCTTTTTTGTGCAATTCCGATAAATGTGTCCTTTTTATATTTTGACAGTTATGTTCAGTTGTAGGTCTCTTACCTGCACATCCGCACTCTTCAGCTTCCTCGATCACACTGACACAACTTAAATCAAAGGGCTTTTTGTATCCGGAGTGAGCATTTTGACATCATTGTCACATGATCCATTAAAGAGTAAGCCAGATGGATAATGAAGGGTGTTATCTAACCAGGTTTGGTATTATAATAATAGTAATTAGTGAGCATTATGACATCAGTGGTCATGTGATCAATTACAAAAAAAAGACAGTTGGAAAATAATAAGTTCTTGTGGCATATAAATATTATATATAAACTTACTAGCACAATACATAAATATATTAGACCACTAGGGTTAGTGGCGTAACTTGGGCTCAAAGTGCCCCCGCAATACAATTTACTAGCAGCCAATATGTGACTTAAAGGAGAACTTTCTCGCTTGTCTTCTTTTCTCTAGGCATAGGCCTCCAATGCGCACTAGAGTGAAAAGGCTGGCTTTTCCTTTCTAAGTTCAGCTGTTGCTCTGCTGAGCATGTGCTTGTCCAGACCTTGAAAAAAAGAAGATGGTGATAAGGATCTTTGCAGAAATACCCTGGGCTGGAACAATTATTTAACAAACAGGAGCATTGGCCTTGGGTATTAGGCAAACAATTATAATTACATTGGGGCATGCATAATTGTAATTTTAAACTTAAGTTTTCCGATAAAATCCATTTATTTTAATTCCCCTCTTTAAAATAAAATGCTGAGCTGAACATTGTTTTTATAAGAAAGTGAAATTAAATGTAAGCATGTTTTCAGTAAAATGCTTCTTTGCATTCAATATTATGAGCTTCTCTAATGCAGGCATTGCAGTGTTGGCTTTTAAGTCACTACAGTTTCAACTACAAGAGACCCCGGCCTTCTGGTTTTCAGAAAAAAGAGCAATGGTGATTACAGCTAACTCCAATCCCTTTCCCCATTTATATATGCAAGTAATTCCAATCAGTGGTTTACGTTACACTGACACCTTAATGCACAGGCTACCCTAGGCCGTAGGGACCAGTGTGATCAGTGGCCAATTTCTATTTCTTTTATTTTAATATCTATGCATACATAAAAATCCAGATTTTGCACCTGGGAAACTGACAATATGTCTAGCCCCATCTCAGATTACAAAATTAAATCTAAAAAATCAAATTTGCCACTTGGATAAGAAAAACACTGTTATACTTGTGGGGTGGCAAAAGTTAGGCACCCCAAGTGATCCCATTTACTTACCTGACACCAGCGAGCACCATGGAGTGATCGTCTTCCGGCTTCTTCTTTCTTCTCGTGGCTCTCATGCTCAGTATAGCGAAAAGCCAAACTTTAATGGAGATTTCAACCCTAAAGTTAAAAAATCCCGACCCCCCTACCCGACATAGACCCCCTCCCTCCTCCCCCATCCTAAGTGTTACCCCGTGCAAATGCCTCTAATGTTTTATTTACCCCTCGGTGCAGATTCCAGGCATCAGAGATCACGGGCGCCATCTTCTTCTCTTCAGAAATCTTCAGAATGAGACTGGCGTGTTGGCATTTGGTGCAATTTTCTGTTTCACGACAACTGCACATACGCCGAAACGCAAGAAAATTTTCAAAGCAGTTGAAGATGGCGCCTGTGAACTCCGATGCCTGAATCTACACCGAAGGTTAAAGAGATACTGACACCTGAAATTAAACTTTTTTTTACATCTATTATAATATTGGCTTTGCAAGCTACTTCTAACTTTGCCATAAAGTATTTGCATGATGCTTTTACATTACCTGTCTGATCCCCCATGTTCCTGTATGAGGGGGCTGCCATATTTGTGCAGCAGGAGTCCGTTGGCATTAGAAACTGTAACTAACAGGCTGAGATGGGACAGTCAGGTTGGCAATGTCAGAGTGTCAGAGAGTCAGGCTTAGGAACTTCAACTAACAATTATATACAAAAACAAACCTCTCAGCAAAAATATGATCAACATGACCTATAGGTAACATTTAATGTACATTCATATTGCTAAAATTCATTTGTTAGTGTCAGTATCACTTTAAGTAAAAGGTTAGAGGCATTTGCCCGGGGTAACACTTAGGCTGGGGGGAGGAGGGTCTATAATTTCAGAGTTTAATTCTCCTTTAACGGCTATTTCATTCTACTGCACATGCATCTACCCCAGGAAATTTGAAGAAAGGAGAAGGTGTAAGACTATAGCTCCATAGTGCTCGCTGGAATAATCCCAGGCCAGTGCAGATTTCTCCTGATAGGTACACCAGCCCAGGGTGTCCGGTATGTAAATGCAATCACTTGGGGGTGCCTAACTTTTGGCACCCAAGTAAAAATGACTTTCCTTCTCCTTGAAAGGATAAGTAAACCTTTAAAATAAATGAATGGAAAAATGATGAGGGCCCTATTCTAAGATATTTTGCAATATTATTTATTTTGCTTTCATTCCAAGATATTAAGGGATACATGTACTGGTAATATGAATTAATTTTGTAAAACAGCGCCATCTGCTGGTCAATTTCCGACCAGTCTGACAGCACCACCAAGTGGTCAAGCAAGTTGTCAGGAGAAAGAAAGAGGCTGATGTTCTTCTGCTTAGGAAAAAAATAAAAACCTTTCTCAAACCTTTCCTAAGCAGAAGAACTTCAGAGCAGCCTCTTTATTTCTCCTGACAACTTGCTTGACTACTTGGTGGTTCTGTCAGACTGGTTGGAAATTGACCAGGTGGTGCTGTTCTAACAAAATTCATTCATGTTAACAGTACATGTATCCCTTAATATCTAGAAATAAAAAGAAAATACATAATGAATGTACATTGCAAAATATCTCAGAAACCTTTTATTTTAAAGGTTTACTTATCCTTTAAGTAAGTGTAAGGTTAGCTAGTGCGGTGGGACGGGCCTCTCCAGCGGAAGATTTATCCAGGCCTGAACAACAGCCTCCCAATAGTGGCCCTGGTTGCAGACATTAATATGCTTATATGCCCTAGCAGCAAGGGCCTGCCCTGACCCAACGATGGTGTGTGCAAGTCGGCTCACCTGGATAAACCTGTGGGTTCCGCACAGTTACAGTTGTAGTATTTCTGGTCAGCTGATCTCTGAGGCAGCACAGAGACCATCAGAAAATGGTGGTTCAAGGCAAGAGATGTAAAAGGTCAATATTTACTTAAATATATATATATCAGTATGACAAGATTCTTTAATTTACTGTTGCTCAAGTATTCATTTTGGGGGTATAGTTTTCCTTTAAAGTTTTCTAATGTTAACAGACTCCTGCTGCACAAATATGGCAGCCCCCTCATACAGTAACATGGGACATCAGACAGATAATGTAAAAGCATCCTGCAAATACTTTATGGCAAAGGTATAAGTACCTTTCAAATGCAATATTATGATAGATGTAAAAAAGGAGTTTAATTTCTGGTGTCAGTATCTCTTTAATGGATGGAGATTGTGCAGATCATAGTGACTGCAGTGTTGTTAAAACCATATCCTACATAATATGAAGTTAGTTCCAAGGCTGGATTTTACTTTGGGTACCATTCTGTGTATGTATTGTTGAATTGTGATTCCTTTACACTCGAAATTGAATTGATGACCTTTTTTTTGCAATTTCAGGTTTATTAGACATTCATTTTCACTTTTTTTCATGTTGCGGAGGAATGTATAATTACTGTTGCTCCAGCTCCTAACTCTACAGTGACTTTACAGACCCCTAACTGGTACGAGGGACTGCCAGAAACTGTATCTGTCTCATGGTGATGCCTTCTAAGCAATTTGGGAAGTTAGCATTTGCAAAAGACAGAATGGCCATTATATGTGAAACTGGACGTGCATTTATTAACATAAAGGAACAGAAGTCTGCTGGGCCAGATATTGTTTTGAAAGATTATGATACCCTTCCCAGCTCCATTAATCTTTTCTATCCTTTCTGGCTTAACATCTCTAACTGTAAGCCTAAGGTCTGGTCCAAGAAGCTTCAGATACAGTTTTCTGTTATGTTTATCCAAACTGAATCAGGTGAGCCATTGTTTAAAGGGAGATCTGGTATCTATTTTGCTGGGTGTGGGCCATTTATTGTTATGTTTTTACATCTATAATGAGCTATCTGCAGAAGTTTTTCCTGCTCAGCTAGAAGCATGTGAATACGTGAAGCTTCTTCCATTGGCAATTTTAAACGTTTTGTGTGGTATGTTGGTGTTATTGTATCTCGTTCTGTATTACAGACCATTGTGCCTTTACAACTAGAAGGAGCGATTATATTCTTAAAGTTGCCTTTCTTCCGAAAACAGGTTCAGCAGACAACAGGGTTAAAGGGTTTAGTTCATCTTAAGTAACTTTGAATATCAATTCTTCAGTTGGTCTTCGTTTTCCTTTCTCCGTTGCCTCTTTCTAGCTTGAAATTTAAACAGCAATCTGGTTCTTGGGGGTCACTGACCCTGGCAGCTAAAATTCATTGTTTGTAAGGCTACAATGTTATTAATATTGATAATTTTTTTTACTTTATCTTCAAGACTCTTATTGAAATCAGTTCCTGGTTGCTAAGGTAAATTTGACCAGGACAGCCAAGTCATCTTCAAATTAAAGAGCTGCAAATAAAAAAGTTAAATTCTTCAGAAACCTCAAAAATGAAAACCAACTGCAAATTATTTCAGCATATCACAGTCTACTTCATAGGAAAAGTTAAAGGAGAAATAAAAGTAGGTCCAAAAATCAGCCAGATATCTGTTGGGTGAAGACCACACTGATGTACCTTTAATGTTCCTGTCGCTGGTGTTTCAGGATAGCATCTCTGTAATCCAGGTGCAGAATCTGCAAACTGTTACAATTTGATACATTTCTCAGCAGCATCTGTGGAATATTAGAAACTATTGTATCAGTTCTCACAGTTGCCTTTATTTAAACTCAGGGATTCTGCTGAGCATCACCAAAAATAGGAAATGGAGCAACTAAAATTTAGAACAGTTACAGAGTCGGTTACCCCTTCCCCTTGGGCTTAAAAATGAAGCATTACAATTGAATATCAGAAAACAGGTAAAAAAAAAAAAAAATAGAGAACAACTGAAAAAAGTCTTTATTTCTGACCACCTGAAAAGAAAAAAAAAGTGTTTGGAAGGCAAATAGCCCCTTTAAAACATATCTATGTCCAATAGATCATTAAGTTAAATAAAAGACTAAGATCATACAACATAAAAATCAATTATCAAAAATCAAAACTAGATAAAGGTATAACAATAACACAAAAATCTCTCTTTAATCTCGCTTAAAGTAGGAACAAATAGTCAATGAAATAATTTATTTATCACTAATGTAATTGACAATTGTCTTAAGAAACGGAATTATTAGCTGTATCACTTGTGGTATCCAATAATGTATATACCAACTGCCTTTCCTTTTCAACTTAATATTACATTATAAGTAACTGCCTTCTTCCTTTATTTTAGACCTGACAACAATATTAATTGCAGCTTGTTCTGCTATTGCAGCAGTTATTTTCATTATTGGAGTAGCTGTTTACTGTGTCAGAAAAAAGTAAGTAGACGGCTATAACAATTAAAAATCAAAAAATGTCATTTGAAAACTATTGTCATTTATTTATAGATATATCACCAACACTTTCTGGCCTGGCCGCTGATCCCCCCCCCCCTGCACATATCTAGCCAACAAAGGGGTGTAAGGATGGGCCATCATTCCTATTTAAAATGTGGAATTTCAGCTCTTAAATGAGAACTAAAGCTTAACAAAAAAGTAAGCTAGAAATTTTGTACATTATGTTTTGGGCTTCTTTACCAGCCCAAGGCAACCACAGCCCTTTAGCAGTAAAGATCGGTGTCTCTGAATATGCCCCAGTAGCTCTCCATCTTCTTTTCTGCTGATTCACTGCACATGCTCTATGCTGATGTCACTTACTGAGCTTCGGGACCAACTCATAATATACAGTACACATAGAATAGAAATGTCACAATATAAAGCCGATTAGTAATTAATACAGATAATTACTACATGGCAGCACAGAAACCAGTGCAACTAGTATGGGAATTTAATAATCAGCCTTGTAGCATCAGCTTATATTACAATCCAACCTCGTTTTCTGCTAGATAATTTGCAACGACCACTAAGCTTAGCTTCTCAACAGCTGCTCAGAGCCCACTGAGCATGTGAGTGTCGCAGACACTTTCCAAGATGGTGACCCCCTGTGACAAGTTTGATGTCCTGGATCATTGTTGAAACTTTAGGCTGGTGCATTAAGTGCGGTATATACAGTGCGGCATTTTTAGCCATATTCATTTTTAGGGTTTAGTTCTCCTTTAAAACTACCAGAAGTGGCTTTTTCTACCCCTGTTAACCTAGTGGATGCTGCTACTTGAGGCAAGAAATTCAACTTGCCCCATGGCAACAGTGTCCCTGAGCACTTACTACTACAATAATATAGCAAATGAAATGTGAAAACAAAAAGGTCAGGGGATGAGACAGGAGGATATGAAGACCCTACAATGTAAAGGTTATAAACATTCTTGCAAAAAAGTGACTATGTACTCAACAACCCCCTACAATTGCAGTTGAATCCAATTCTTTTGCACAATGAACTAAACCCTGATATTCTACATTGACAGGGGCGCTCCACCAATGAGGCGAGTTGAGACACTCGCCTCAGGCGGCAGCGCCCCCCTGGTTGCCAGGGGCGGCAAAAATGCCGCTCCTGGTAACTAAGAGCCGAATTTCCAGTTTTCAAACCGGAAATTCGGCTCTTCTAGTGCAGAGAGCGCTATTGCGCTCTCTGCACTAAGCGTCGCGGACCGCCCCTGCCCTCTCCGGCGCTATAAAGGTTAGTGCCGTGGGGAGGGGTGGGGGCGGCGAAAGAAGGCCGCCTCAGGCGGCATTATAGCCAGAATCGCCCCTGTACATTGAACAAGCTCAGTTAATGAATTAAAATGAGATGTAATACTGTCAGTGAGCGGATCAGTTTGTTTGCTCTGCTTTTGACCATAATTCATTTTATTTGTGACTAATGGAGAAAAAAGCCCCAGTAGGGATATACAACTCTAAACCAAACATAGAAATTTCAAAGCGCCAACAGTTGCAGAGAAAAGGGAGGAAAAACAAAGAGTCCCATGTTTATCATTGATGAAACAATGGTCTATTGTCATTTGTTAAGAGACACTTCTGGTTTGGCCAGTCCAGAGGCAAATGTGGATGTGTACCAGCCATTTCAAGGCCCTATGGGTGAACCTCCTCCTGTTCCACCACTTAATCGTATCAACAAAGATAAAGGTAATGAGGATCCACTTGCCTCTTCCAAGAGACTTGAATTTTACTCTTTTAAAATTCCAATTTTTATTAGCAAATATACACACACATTGAGGGTACAGAGTATAAATATACATCATAATATGTGTATTCCAAGAAAGGAGAGGAAACAAAAAAACAAAGTTGTACATCTAACCTGCATTCTGTTTCCACAGTATGTCAACATCATCATTGTCTGTCCACGATCACATCATTACAGTACCCTCCGTAACATGTTTAATAAAGCCATTTTTATTTGAAAGGTAGGAAAGAAAAAAGAAAGAAGAGGAGAAGAAAGAAGGGGATAGATAAGAATCTTCTGTCGGGCATCGGGGGTTACCATCCTGCGACTTTAGAAGAAATAGAAATATCCATATCAATAACAATATCAGAGGGGGGGGGCTAATCTCAGCATTTATCAGCTATTACTCTTAAGAAATCTTACCAATCCTGCGTCTTACAGAGGCGAAGTCCATCAGGGGGGGCAGGCGAATTAGTCCTCTACACGAACCATTTTGGAGATTCGCAAAAGAGATACGATCTCAAAGTCAGCATTTGGATCTCTTTCTTATAACCTAATGTCCACCTTTAGCCATCATACTGGGTTCAGACTGTCTCAGGAGATGCCACATTTTATTTTCCCCAAATATATTTATGAGGATGAGAAGATTAAGGCTGCATATTTATCCGAGTTTTTAAAAGTTATTCAATAAAACCATTTTTGTTGAAATTTTTCCGTTTCTTGTGCTGTATGTGCTCTATAACTTTCATATCGTTCTATTGCTGAAATTTTGTTCAGCCAATCTTTAATTTTAGGGGGTCCGTGTTGTTTCCATTGTAACGGGATTAAAGATTTAGCTGCATCTAGCAAAATTGGGGTAATAGATCTACGGTAGATGTGAATCGGCAAGTGAGTGTGATGGAAAAGTATGTGAGTTGGTGAGTCTGGGATATCTCCGTCTGTGATCTCTTTTATAATTTCTCTCACCATTGTCCAATATTCCTTAAGTTGTGAACATCCCCAAAAAATATGGGACAAGGAACCCGTTTCAGTGTTGCATCTCCAACAGGTCGGTGAGAGCGTTTTATAAATTTTTGCTAGTTTATCTGGAGTTCTATACCATTTACTCAGGAGTTTATAATTCAGCTCTTGTAATTTACAACAAACCGATGATGTATGTGTTAACTGAACAATTTTCTGCCAATCCTCGGTTGAAAATGTCGTGTTCAACTCTTTCTCCCAGTTGAGCTTAAAATATTCCATTGGGGAGACCTTAATACCTAAGATAGCTTTGTAAATGTAGGAGATGGTCCTTATAGGAGAATCCTTTGATTCCCATAACAGTTCCATTTGTGTAGGTGTCGTTTTTGTAGTAAGATGTAATCCTTTTGTTATTATAAAGTGTCTGACTTGATTTAGTCTGAATCTATCTAGAGTTGTAGACGGGGTATTTGGGAATTGAATATTCCAAGTGGGCACATTAGATCCTGAGATAAAAGCAGAAATTCCGTGATGTTTCAATACCGGCCAGTCGATATAAGACCGTAGTTCTAATCCTGGTGGGAAATCGGGATTCCCAAGTATGGGAGTAAATCTGGATGGCGTGTTAATCCATTTGCCTGTTTTGACTAGATTATCCCAGATTTGAAGAGTATATGCAAGCTTCTTGTCTGTTTTATCTGTAATTAACCTATCCTTGTGTACTAACCACGGTAATGCACATAGTGGTGTTTGGGCCGATTCTTGCTCAATTCCTACCCATAATTTATCAGATTCATGAAAAGCCCAATCCATGCATCTATTTATTTGTGCCGCTTTTAAATATGAATCCCAATCAGGGAGTCCCAATCCGGCTTCACCCTTTGGGGCTGTTAGTTTAGAAGAGGCAATTCTTGGGTTTTTTTGTGACCATACAAAGTTGATGACCATTCCTCTCAATTTTTTAATTATCTGCGGTGGGGGAGAATATGGTAGAGTCTGAAAAAGATATAGGAAACGTGGCAAGACATTCATTTTAATAATGTTTATTCTACCTAACCATGAGATTGATGGTTTACTCCAATTCTCAAGATCCCGTCTAACTAAGTTTAGCAACCCTTCGTAATTTAATTTAAGTGTATGTTGTATGCATGGTGTAAATTTTAGGCCAAGATAGGTGATATGCGGATGATCATATTTAAAAGAGAAGTTTTTCATGAGATCTGTGTATTCCCTCTTGGGCAAAGTTATATTTAGAGCTTCTGACTTAGTTAAGTTTATCTTAAAGTTACTCAGGGCGGCAAATCGATTAAATTCTGCTAAAAGGTTGGGGAGAGATATTTGTGGACACTTGAGAAAGAACAACAGGTCATCTGCATAAGCAGCTATTTTATGTGTAGTTTCCCCTATCTGAATTCCAGTAATACTTGAGTTGCATCTAATGTGATTAAGGAAGCTTTCAATGGAGATAGCAAATAAGAGGGGTGAGAGGGGACATCCCTGACGGGTACCATTGCATATGTGAAAGGATTCAGATAATGTTCCATTGACTCGTAACTTTGCTGAAGGAGAAGTATATAAGGTAAGGATCCACGAGACCATTTGTGCGCCCAAACCCATTGCTAAAAGTGATTCTTTAAGAAAGCTCCAGTCTACTCTGTCAAACGCTTTTTCTGCGTCTGTTGACAGTATCATAAATGGGATTTGGCGTTTTTGACAGTAGTGCGTAATGGAGAACAGTCTATTGGTATTATCTCTGGTTTCCCTTCTGGGGATGAATCCCGCTTGTTCCTGATTGATAAGAGTTGGGAGAAGATTTTGCAATCTTTGTGCTATGACTTTAGAATACAACTTTAGATCCACATTGAAAAGCGAAATAGGTCTATAGCCCCCTGGGTCTCGTGGATCCTTACCCTTTTTATGTATGAGAGAAATGTGTGCTTCTAACGCCTCCTTGGGGATAGGACACTCTGCCGATACCACATTAGCTGCTACAGTGAGGTGTGGGGCCAGCAAATGTCCAAATTCTTTATAATATGCAATGGTAAACCCGTCAGGACCCGGCGCTTTCCCCGATTGTGCTTCCTTGATAGCCTTAAGGAATTCTTGAGAAGTAAGGGGAGAGTCTAAGGATAGTGCTTGTTCTTGCGTGATACTTCCTAGACCTGCCTGTGAGATATAGTTCCGGATAGATTCCAATCTATTGGATCGGTGGGGTTCATTTAAATTAGTATTCGGTAATTGATATAAGTTGGCGTAATAACCTCGAAAGATCTCAGCGATTTCAGATGTCAGATGTTTCATCTGTCCTGCTGAATCTCTAACAACCATAATATGATTTTTGACCTGTTGTTGTTTCAGTGCCGCTGCTAACAGTTTCCCACATTTGTTACCGTGTTCAAAGAACAATTTACGGTTAAAATCAATGGCTTTTTCAGTGTAAGAGGTATAGATATCTCTCAGTTGTCGTCTAGTTTCAATTAGTTCAGTCAACACGGCTGCCGAGGTGGATTGTTTATGACGGGATTCTAAATCTTGTATTTTTGCTATTAGTTTGTTCATAGAGGCAACCCTCTCTGCTTTCTTTCTAGCCCCTAGTTTAATAAGTTCCCCTCTTAAGACACATTTATGAGCTAGCCATACATTCCAAGGGTTCATCCCTTCTGTAAGATTTTCCGTAAAATAGTTCTGAATATGTTGTTCCAGCTCTTTTTTCATTATGGGATCTTTAACAATAGTTTCATTTAATCTCCATGTAAAGGCTCGATTCGTTATTCGGGGTAAGTTTAATGTGCATGTGACCGGAGCATGGTCCGACCATGAAATTATGTCGATCTCTGCTTTCTGGATCATGGGTAAATCCTTATGTTTAATCAGAATATAATCTAATCTACTGTAGCTATTATGGGGAGGTGAGTAAAATGTATAGTCTTTGATAGAGGGGTTTAAAATCCTCCAAGTGTCTACCAAAGTATTTGATTTGAGTAGGTTTTTAACCATAGCTAAAGTCTTGTACGGCAGATTAGATTTGCCTGTTGAAGAATCCAACCTGGGATCCATAGTAATATTAAGGTCTCCACCAATGATAAACATCCCTTCTCCAAATTCATTTAAAATCTGTAAGAAGTCGTTGAGGGCTAACAATTGTTCAGTCGGTGGCAAATATACAGATGCAATTGTATATTTGTTCCCATGTATGGAGCCCTTCACAATAACAAATCTACCCGATGAATCTGTCTTCACATCTATAGTGGAAAAACCTAAGTTATCTGCAATTAGTACTGCCACTCCACGTCTTTTCGAGGAAAATGGTTTGCTTAGATGTACACCTGTAAATCCTTTAATTCTAAGTTTAGGTGTCCGGCCTAACTTAAAATGGGTCTCTTGGACAAACATTATCTGAACTTTAAGACGTTTCATCTCCTGGGTCAATCTATGGCGTTTAAAAGGTGTATTCAGTCCTTTAGCATTAATTGTTCCAACTCTTACCTTAGCCATATTGATTGTAAGTAGTGGAAATCCAAGCTATGCCCCCCCCGCTGGGGTCGCCACCGTAGTTAACACCGGAAGATTGCCGACTAGAAGAAGGAAAAAAGAAGAAAGAAGGTGAAAATAAGAACATGTAATAATTATTCCTAGATAACCAGGAAATAAGTAAACAAGTAACTTGATAGAATAATACCAAAACCTGTGCGGGTATTACGCACAGTTGTAACTTATTGGTCTCCCTTTTCATAAGGGAGGTCATGTGCGATGAGGCCGATTGGGGAGCAACTCCCAGCCCATCAGCATTCCATGTATCAGAAATAGTTCCAAACCTAACCAGAACGATGATTAATCTAGCATAAATGAAGGGTAAACCGGGGCGTGAGAGGAAAAAAAACAAAAACAAAAAAAAAAACAGTATAATATTTGTTGTGTGACTCACAGACTTGCATATCATAGATTTGTACATTTATCATTTCAAACAGAAATAGAATAACAATAGACTCTTAGATAATTCTTGTAGGCCTTTTGAATCCTCAGAGGTAAAAGTATAAGCTTGTGTAAATATTCTCATCAACATGATAGTACTGTGTTACTTTCGCATACCTCACCCTCACCTTTAGTGTATTTTTACAAGTAATTTAAGGATTTAGGGTGTCCCTCCAGCATCTTGATAGCACTAAGTATGTGGCTAAAGAGGGTAAATGGGAAGCTTCTAACAGGGCTTCCACACTTTTGGTGTTAATCTCCAAGGAGAGAAAGAGAGAGAAAAGAAAAAAAAAAAAAAAAGGGGGAGGGGGGTGACCGAACCTAAGCCTTTCCGTTCTTATATGTAAGGATACGGTTATGGGATCAAGAGGAGAGTCTAACACAATAGGGTTTCAACAGTTCTTAAAAACAAACATGTCCATGTTATAGGCAGTTCTCTGCAAAAACAGTGGACCATGAGCAATAAACCTTAAATAACCCATGAATAGACCCCCAAATCCTTTTAAGTCTCCAGAAGTTTAAGTTCAGACCCCAAACTGTCGTCCATGCACGAATGATATATATATGAAACAAACAGCCCCAGAAATCAGAACTCTTTAACCATAAACCAAGAGGTCATAACGGGTCTCAGATGTATTCAAAGTGAGAAAAACTTCTTAGATAAATCAGGGTGGCCTCGGGCTTCTGTCAGGGGTAGATGAAGGACTGCCAGAATTTCCATTAGTGAAACTTCTCTCCCGTTGTTGCCTCTTCTGCCAGTGATCTGTGTTTAACTTTTCCAGAAAGTCACCATTATATACCAGATCTGCCCATTCGGTTAACTGTATGCTGGGTATATCAAGTGAACAGCAAAACGCTTCCACATCAGTGGGTTCTTTTAGCATGGTTTGCTTGCCATCTTTAGACACTGTGAGAGCAAAGGGAAAATTCCACCGATAGGGTATATTTTTCTCACGTAACATCGTTGTGAGGGGTCTCAATGCTCTTCTTTGCTGTAGCGTGAGCCATGCCAGATCAGGGAAAATTGCAATCTCCATTGCTTCATATTTAATAGTCGATTGATTCCGAATTCGACGCAAGATGTCTTCTTTGATCCTAAAGTCATGAACACAACATACAACATCTCTCGGCTTTTCAGACCTGAATCTCTGTGGGCCCAGTGTCCTATGAACCCTGTCCAGCTCCAGTGGGTCTGTGGCGGGTTTCTCCAGGATCATGTTAAAGATTGCACATACTGTAGCCCTCAGGTCTGCTTGTTGTACAGCCTCCGGTATTCCCCTAATGCGCAGATTATTTCTTCTGCCTCTATTATCGAGGTCTTCCATGTGCCTGCGTAGCAAGTAAATATAACGGTGATGGTCATTTACCCGTTCGGTGATGGTATTGCTTGTTGACTCCAATATTTCCATCCTGTTATCCAACTGCGTATGTGCGTCACCTATGGCCCGTATGTCTTTCTTAATGTCGACTAGGTCTGCTTTGTGAGCTTCTTGTATAGTCTTTGCAACCGCATTCAGATCCGCTTTAGTTGGGAGATTAGAGAACATGGCGCGTATGTCCGCAGGGAAGGAGGCTGTGCTAAAACCTGAGGCCGTGGAGCCCGTGGGACTAGGACTCCGTCTACTTGCCTCCGCCATCTTGGGATCATCGGGAGTGGTTGCACGCCTTGAACGTTTGTCCAGGTATTTGGTCATGTCCGATTGACTGCCTGAATGTGATGCTGGAGTAGGCGGAGGTTGTTTCTTAGTGGATTTACCCATGTTCAGCGGTGTCAGGTTTGGGAAAATAGTTTAAATTGCTATATGGGCCGGGAGCTCTCACTGCATGCGACCGTTCAGCTCTGCATCACGCCACGCCCCCCGAATTTTACTCTTTTAATAAATCAGGGTTAAATGAACCTATAGGACACGAAGACACAAGTCTTGATATGGTAAATGGACAGAAAAATGGACCTGTGCCAATGGCATGATAGAGATACGATTAGTTATGGATGTCAGGGCTACAGGGGAGCAAACGAGCAGTATCTGCTTTAAAGGAGGTTCACTTGTAAACAGCATGATTTGTCAGCAATGTCAGTTCCTGTGAGCCACTATCAACACTACTGACCATTTGACAGTAAATAAAGATCAATAGAAAGTTAATTATAATGCAGTATAATAATTGTAATATTTTCAGTACGTTTCATGTTTTCCATATCATGCTTTAGTGAAAGCTTATGTGGCAGTTGTTGTTTGTTACAACTCTTCTTTGTGTCTTTTTTTTTGTTTTGTTTTATTTACTTGCCACTGTTTTTTCTTAAAGGAACAGTAACACCAAAAAATTTAAATGAGTAGTGTTGCCCTGTATTGGTACAACTGATCTTTTTGCTTCAGAAACACTACTATATTTCATATAAACAAGCTGCTTGTGTAGCAATGACAGATATTGAAAAAAGGCTATATGGCACAGGTTAAATAGTGGATTACAGATATACATTGTGTTCTACAGAGCTTATCTGCTGTGTAACCTGAGCCTTTTCTCCTTTGAATGGCTGCCCCCATTGCTACACAGCAGCTTATTTATATAAACAAAAGTAGTGTTTCTGAAGCAAACACAGCAGTATTACCAGTGCATGGTAACACTGCATTATATTTTTATTACTTTAAAACATAATTTTTTTTGATGTTACTGTTCCTTTAATTTAGCAGAACATCCAAGACTCAGCAACAAGTATGTGGTGTTAGGATTTTTATTTGTTATACAGGTATGGGACCTGTTATCCAGAATGCTCGGGACCTGGGGTCTTCCAGATAACGGATCTTTCCGTAATTTGGCTCTTCATGCCTTAAGTCTACTAGAAATTCATTTAAACATGAAATAAACCCAATAGGTTGGTTTTGCTTCCAATAAGGATTAAGTATATCTTAGTTGGGATCAAGTAGAAGCTAATGTTGTATTATTACAGAGAAAAAGGAAATCATTTTTAAAAATTTGGATTACCGTATATACTCGTGTATAAGCCGACCCGTGTATAAGCCGAGGTACCTAATTTACCTAAGAAAACTGGAAAAATGTATTGACTCGTGTATAAGCCTAGGGGCCCCATGTCAGATTTCAAAATGTGAATGTGACCCGGCCGCAACAATTGGGGGACACTGGGCAGGTACCTGTTAAAGGGTCCTCTGTCTACCCCTATTTCATGTTTGCTTCCCTCTGCCACTTCCCCCCCCTGCCCTCCCCATCTGTCGCTCTCCCCACCCCGGCCCTCACGTCTGCTGCTCTTCCCTCTGTCACAGTAAAACGTGACCCGGCCCCAGCAGGACTGTCTGTGACAGACTGTGTCGCCGCCCGGAGCAGGTCCAGGAGCTCCGGGCGGCGCGTCCTTCCCTGCCGGCGTTCGCTCCCAAAATGGCGGCGCCCATGGCCGCCACGTGGGTAGCGGCCGGCGTATGACCCGTGTATAAGCCGAGTTTGAGTTTTTCAGCACATTTTGGGTGCTGAAAAACTCGGCTTATACGCGAGTATATACGGTATTTGGATAAAATGTAGTCTTTGGGAGACTCCGTAATTCGGAGCTTTGGATTACCGTATATACTCGTGTATAAGCCGACCCGTGTATAAGCCGAGGTACCTAATTTACCTAAGAAAACTGGAAAAATGTATTGACTCGTGTATAAGCCTAGGGGCCCCATGTCAGATTTCAAAATGTGAATGTGACCCGGCCGCAACAATTGGGGGACACTGGGCAGGTACCTGTTAAAGGGTCCTCTGTCTACCCCTATTTCATGTTTGCTTCCCTCTGCCACTTCCCCCCCCTGCCCTCCCCATCTGTCGCTCTCCCCACCCCGGCCCTCACGTCTGCTGCTCTTCCCTCTGTCACAGTAAAACGTGACCCGGCCCCAGCAGGACTGTCTGTGACAGACTGTGTCGCCGCCCGGAGCAGGTCCAGGAGCTCCGGGCGGCGCGTCCTTCCCTGCCGGCGTTCGCTCCCAAAATGGCGGCGCCCATGGCCGCCACGTGGGTAGCGGCGCCGGCAGACAGTCCTGCTGGGGCCGCGGAAGGAGGTATGACCCGCGTATAAGCCGAGTTTGAGTTTTTCAGCACATTTTGGGTGCTGAAAAACTCGGCTTATACGCGAGTATATACGGTATTTGGATAAAATGTAGTCTTTGGGAGACTCCGTAATTCGGAGCTTTCTGGATATCGGGTTTCCAGATAAGGGATCCTATACCTGTAGTTCTATAAATACTGTTTAACAGTAGGAAAAGGATTCTTTATTCCTTTGAAGCCCCAAAAAAATAGCTTGTTAATGTTTTTTAAATTGTTTATCCTGGAATAACTAGCAGGACATACATACTGTAAGAGGGGATTTCTTGTTTAAACATAAGTTTGGAGCACTCATACAGGAGTAATCTAAAATAAAGCCTTGCAGGGTATCACTGAAGAAATGAGACACTTTGCTTTTTGTGCCAAAATTTACCAAGTGAATTTGCACCAAAGCTAACGTGTTGTAACTAAATGTTACTGAGCTCCACAGCAAATTAATTTTTTTTATCCAGAGATTGTCCAGTTTTAGCAATATATTTTGAAATTGCACATTATTTGGGCATCATGGGGCCCCTATACCTCCTGGGCCCCCCAGCAGCCGCAGGGTCTGCTTCCTCTGTAGTAATACCCCTGGACTGTTCCTTATGTGAACAGAAGAGAAGGCTACTGCTCTCATAGGGGCTGATTTTCAGCTTTTGCATTTCAGCAGCCTTATTTCAGCCCCTCATGTGGCACTTGCTTAAGTGTTAAAGAATGAATGCCATTATTTTACAGCATTAAAATGACTGTATGGACATTTAGGGGCAGATTTATCAAGGGTCGAGTTGAAAATTCAAATTTCGAGTTTATTTTAGTGTAAGTCGACTAGGGAATAGTCCAAATTTGATTCGAGTTTAAAAAAAAACGACATTAGAATTTTGAAATTTATCAACTGCAGCACATCTGTGTTACATAGAGTCGACTTATGGCACCTGTTACATTCAGCGCCGGATTTAGTGGAAGGGTGGCCCCAGGCTGCATAGTCCTAGCACCCGCATACCCCCCTCCGGTGCGAGTGCACATGCCCAGCGGAGTTCACGGCAGCCGTCTTATTTTCATCGGTAATCTTCGGAATGAGACTTGCGTATCGGCAAATGCGCAGTTGGAGCAATTTTATGTTCCGCGACAACTGCACATGCGCCAAAACTCACTAAAATTGCCAAATAGTAAAGGCTAAGGTTAAAAATGTCCTGGGTGGATTTTCTGGCAGATTAAAAGGTACACACCCATATCTGAATTGTGGACACTGTAATTGTACCATTCCAGGGAGAAATATAACTCATCTTTTGAAAGGTTCCAAACGTTTAAAACGTGGGTGTTTTACTTGTGACAACTCTAATGCCATATGCCACATTAAATGCGGGTGTGGGTTAGCCTATGTAGGGCAGACAAGTAGACCCATAAAGATATGTCTGAATGAACATAAATCTACTATCCATAATTACCAAGCACCCAAGGAAGAAGATAGAATAAAAACGCACCAGGGCCAGGAACAGTAACAGAAAAGACACTACTCCAGCTATTTATTTCTTTCAAAAGTCATAGGGTGCCTCAATTATGTTGGCATATACTGGAAAAAAATTGGAATAAAAACGGACAGGATAAGAAAAAAAACTTTAATACAATGTAAGTCTCTTTGGATTTGGGTTCTTCAAATGAAGGTCTCTGGTGGCCTAAATAAGGAGTTCAACTTGACATGTTATTTGTAACTGTATTGTGAATGTTTTGTACTAATTCCACTTTTTTTACAGAGTTGAATATTGAATTGAATATACCAGCGACACATTCTCCACCTCCCAACTAGCAGGGTGAAAGCAGGTTTTTTACATGTATGATTTGGTAGCAGGATCATAGCCATTTATTACACTTCAACTGTTACTTCGCTATGTTGCTTTGATATTTTTGTTGTCATTTGAGGCTTACAAACTAATATGGACTTTGGACTCTTCATCAGTGAAGGAGCTCGTTATATACCCCCCTTTGCTAAAGGGTACCCCCTCCACTGATGAGAATAGATACTACACTTGATCTTGGCCAAAAGGCAGAGAAGCAATAGAAATCGGTACACCCAAAAGATCCAACACCTAAGCACATGAAAATGAATGTGGTCTATACTGTCCATTGTAGTGAAGAGTGCTCAGATATATACATTGGGGAGACAAAACAACCATTCAGTAAGAGAATGGCCCAACATAGGACGGCAAACTCCCCAGGACAATACTCAGTAGTCGATCTATATCTAAAGTAAAAGGGACACTCCTTAGAGGACAAATTTTAGACCAAGATGGTTTGAAAGATATATGAATGGGGGCCATTTATGCCAAAGTGGAAAAACCATCCCTGAACAGAGGAAGAGGCCTGAGACAATGCTTGTCATCAACATACAATGTCGCTTTTACATCCTTACCCAGCGGTTTCATAACAATTCACGCTTCCAGTCATGTACATTGAAAAATTAACACCTGATCAACGTACCATTGTGACTGGATCACACTTTCACACATCTGTGAGTTTCAGCCAACACCATCTAAATAAAGTTCAATGGAAGCATTGTGATTGGATGTCTGTGACGTTACTACCCTTAAGGGTTTTTATTTCCCTACAACTTCAGAAACTCAGAAAGTCCAGTTGTTTTAGAGATTACTTTCCTGGAAAAGCATATTTTCTGTAGGGTTATTTAAAAATGTGGTGTGCAAAGTACATGTGTGCCATTACCCTTAAACTAACTGAAGTTCTGAAGAATCTCATTGTATAATATAGAGTTTATCTGTTATCTATTGTGTATCCTGTGCTTGAATGTCTGCCCCCATGGCTACACAGCAGCTTCATTATGTATAGTAGAGTTTCTGAAGCAAACACACAAATTTTACCAGCGCAGAGCAACAGTACATTATATTGCTATTCCTTTAAAACACTTTTTGGTGTTATTGTTCCTTTAATATTACTGAATACTGAACAGAATTTGTTTTGCTTGTCTAAGAGCAATGGGAAATTAAGCTCTTTAAAAACTCTTTTATTGTGTCTGTACCCCACGTAATACATCCAGTGCTGCAACTAGGGATGCTCCGAATCCAGGATTCCATTCGGGATTTGGCCAGGATTCTGCCTTTTTCAGCAGGATTTGGCCGAATCTATAGTAGAGTTTCTGAAGCAAACTCTAAAACTCAAAAGAGCTTCCAAACTGAATCGGAATCCTAATTTGCATATGCAAATTAGGGGCGGGGAGTGAATCCGTGTGGATTCAGTACATCCCTAGCTGCAACCCTTTCTGTATAGTCTGACAGCAGAAATATCATAATCACAGTGGGGCTCATTTATCAACACTGGGCAAATTTACCCATGGAAACCAATCAGATTGTTGCATTTATTGTTCTACATTCAGCTGGCTTTAAAAAGTGAATCACTTTTTGATTAGTGTTCATAAAGGTTCCTAGTGTTTTTTGTTTTTAAGTAGACAGTTATTTCAACATTATATAAACTATGTGCATTTTGATGGTAGAGCCAATCTAAGATATTGATAACTAAATATAATAGCACTTTAAGATCTAACATGACATCATTGCAAGAAGCAAAGAATAACACAATGAAGATTTTTGGTGTCCAAACATTTTAACTGAGAAAATTGTTGGACCGATGCACAGGACTGGCCGCTCCCTGAATATTAGAACTTATTAACAGTGATTCAGCCAGGAGCATTTTCTTTGCAGTGATTCCATACAGAGCTGTGTCTGGGACAGTAATTCATTCTGCTGTTGGGCCTGTACCAGCACAATGTTCTCTCAACTCACCCGAGACAGGGAATGTCATTTCACAACTCACAGGTACTAGGAAATACCATGTCCTACATTTACTGTAATATTCTCTTTACGGTATAGTTTAACTTACTCTGTGCAGTGAAAGTCCAGCTCTGGCAAAGAAATTTGCAGAACAATTCCAAGAACTACTGGGAGGACAGTCAACTTGTAGAGTTCCCTGCAAAATTGACATTTTACTCACTCCTTTCCAAGGGTAAATTATCCTAAAAGAGAATATAATGTTATGTGGCTAAACAGGCATGGCTATATTAAACATTTGTATCATAAGCACTGCTTTGCAATTTCAAATTAGAGCCCATACTGAGAATGGATTTCTTAAATATGTTCACCTGTTTTAAAAACATGGGCACATAACAAAGGATAGCAGATCCTGGGATAACCCACGCAATTAGGGGAAGATTTGTTACAATGTTAGGGCAATGGCACCAAAGTCAATTTAAAACATGAAAAAAGCAACTCTTTTCATTCACCTCTCCCTTTGGTAATGAAATAACACTAAAGCTTTACTGAACGGCCAACTGACTTTATGTTCCCAAGGAATTTTTCTTATTTGATTTTACCTGATTTAAGAAGCTCCAGCATGAAATAGGGATTTGGAAATAATATATATATGCCAAAATGTGTGATCCAGATTGTTGCAGCAGGAGAAAATATTAATACTAATAATACTAATACATTTTTAAATTTTTTTTTTATCAATTTTTACTTCAAAAGCTGTGAGAAATAGGAAAGCAAACAGATGTGGTAAATAAGTTGCCAAGTAAAGATTACAACAGAGGTTACGTTTTGCACTCAATGTTCTTTAGAGAACAAAATGAAAGGTCGTACAGGTAAACGCATTGAATTATCCATTATTGTGGAACAGCAGAAAGAACCCCTATACTCCCAGTAATTGTATGAATGAGATACTTGCAGAAAGAGTGCTTATTCTCTCTGTGATGTGTAGTCTGGAAATAGAATAGGAGGTAGCAATCCAAATATTTTAAAGTTAAACGCCGATATTACGTTTCTATGGGACCAGAAAAAAAATCAGTAGAGTACATAAAATCAAACCAGGTAACCTTTACAGACTTACTATATATACTGCACTGTTAATAGAAAATAATTTAAAAAAATAGTAAAATCTGGGATATATATATATATATATATATATATTTGGATCTGCATAGTGTTACTTTGTATCAACAGTCAGCTGGCCTTAGCCTGCATCCTCCAAACCCCACAATTCCCTGCACACATGATTTCAATAAAGAACAGTTGCATTGGGGGTTATGTAGTTCCTGCATGTTGTCTGTAAGCGGTGGAGAAGTTGTTACAATTTGTAACATCAGTGTTTTAGTCCCTTCTTCCCTGCCAGGATTTCAAATGATGCAGAAAGAGAAGAACTGTTAACCAGCTGCATCTCAGCATAGAAAATGACATTTATTCATACTTTCTTGAAGAAACAGGTAACTGTGATAGGTATATTAGAGGTTTGTATGCTATGTGGGCCTCTTTATCATGTTTTGGTTTGGAAGCCAGTTTCTCTTTATGAAACAGTTCTAATTAAACATGTGTCTGGCTATATTTCATTTCTGCTATGAATATTAAAGGGGCTCTCTTCCCAAAACATTTTTCTTTGCAAAATGAAAGAAAACGGAATTCTAATCAGTTTTCTGATATACATTTATTACATTTTTCCCCAATGGATTTATTTGTAAACACACTTGCAATTGAAAGCAGCGTTTCCCTTATATTAGCAGTTGAACCCCTAGCGGCATTAATACGGCAGGACTCTATTACGGGAATTTCCATTGGGTCACAAGACCATAAACAGATGTTGTTCTCGGATGATATGCTGGCAATTGTAACTAAACCGTTGTCTTCCTTACCCCACCTGTTTAATATACTTGACAAGTTTGGTGACCTTTCCGGTTTAAGAGTGAACCCGACAAAATCTGGAGCCCTATCATTAGGAATCTCCCAACAGCATTAAAAATTAATACAACTTAATTTTGACTTGCAATGGAATGATAAGTGTCTACACTACTTAGGGGTGAACATAACAACCACACTAGCAGGGTTATACCGAGTGAATTATCCCCAGCTTTGGAAAGAAATTGACTCCACACTTACCAAATGGTCCAAATTACGATTATCATGGTTCGGCAGAATAAATGTGGTTAAAATGGATCTTCTCCCCAAAATGTTATAATATTTTCGTGTGTTACCAATAGAGATTCCAACTCAACATTTAATTATGGTGCAACGGAAACTTATGAAATTTATATGGGGCAATAAGAAGGCTAGGCTGGCCCATAAGACGGTTTCAAATGTGAAAGGGAAAGGAGGCCTTAGTGTTCCTAATATAACATTTTATTATCAAGCAGCCCAGATTATGTCTATAATCCATTTCTACCGCCCCATACTTCCATTATGGGTGCAAATTGAAGCAGAACGTATTAAACCATTGACTCCTGCTGCCTTACCGTGGCTTTCTAAGCAAGAAAGGCCTCTATCTACTACCCCAATAATGAAAATGGCATTAGCAGTGTGGGACCAGGTTCGGAAAAAAATAGTTTTAAATTCCTCTTATTTTCCTGCAATGCCAATATGTGGTAACCCTGCCTTCCCCCCGGGCTTACAAAGATGTGATTTTGAATGGTGGCAAGATCATAACATGAGATTTATATACCAATTTATAGGACTTCAAGGTATTAAAAAATGGGACTCACTTAAGGAACAAAGTAACATTCCGGAAAATGAATATTTTCTGTATATGCAAATTTACCATTACCTTAAGGAAGTGCTTCGAAACTCTACCAATATAGAAACTTTAACCCCTTGGGAACATGTTTGTTTGAAGTTTCCATGTAGTAATGGAGTGATTTCACTGTTATATAAGGAGATAGTAAAAAAGTCTAATTCTTCCCCTCCTTCCTATACCAAACAATGGGAAAAAGACTTAAATACCACTATAGATGAGGATACATGGCAGCAAATCTGGGTAAACACAGCTAAGAGTTCTATTAACATTTTGGCACAGGAAACGTTATATAAAGTAGTGAGTAGATGGTATTTGGTCCCTACCAAATTGAATACATACTATCCAAACTGTAGCCCTCTCTGTTTCAGGAACTGTGGGAATAGAGGGACAATGTTACATACATGGTGGGAATGTAGGGAAGCTATGAGATTTTTTTCCAGAATATTTACTTTAATAGACTTAATTACAGGGATTAGACTTCGGAAAGATCCCATCCAGGTACTTCTTAATAAAACGATTCCAGTATCTGATAAATATCTGCGTAAATTGATTCAATGTATTTTCATTGCAGCAAAACAAACCATAGCTTCTTCCTGGAAAAAACGTTCACTCCCATATCCATGTTTCGTACCAAAATGAACTGGATTATGGTGAATGAACGACTGTTAAGTATTATTTCAGACAAATATAATATTTATATGAAAATCTGGACCCCTTGGATTAGGTATACCAGTCAGTGATGGATATATCTGTTAATTGTGAAAGATGGGAGAACCCTTAACTAGAATAAGGTTGGAACCCTGAGACGATATGACTAAATGTAAGGAGGCATTTATTATTACATGACAAAATACACACGGAGACGAATACAAAGTAACAAATGACATTACAAGTTTATTTGTTTTTTGATATGCAAATGACTATGTTTATTTACATGTCAATGTGGCAATGTAACTTTATGTAATATGTTTTCATGCAATGTAATAATTCTCCTCTGTGTAGGAGAGCACATACATTTTATAAAGGAAAATTCAAATGGTTTGTTAATATTGATGGATAATAAAAAAAGTTTTGAAAGAAAGCAGCGTTTCCCTTTTTATTCTGTGCACTACTAGTTCTGACTCTTGAAACAGTATAGTAGACAGAAGCTGACTGACAGACCTGAAGAAGAACGGACTTCTGTTGAATCAAAAAAATACAGCAATTACACTCTTCATGCTCGGCATTTGAGACAAAAAAAATGATTTCTCAACAACTCAACACCAGTTCAATACAAAGCTGGCTGTAGGGCTTAAAAGTCAGCCATTCCCTGTTTTGGTGATGTGAAAAAGACTTCAGGGTAGAAAATACATGAAATTATTACTGGGAATTATTGATGTTTTTCTCAACCCACACCCGACCTCTGCCTTTCTTTTATAGAACTGCACCAACACGCCCCACTGATGATTTCACAAAAGGGCGGGATGGACAGGAGCTCGCCTATAAAACCGGAAGCAATGTTAAGTTGAAGACAGAAGAGCTCAATCGATATCCGCCCGCGACCGCTAATGGGGCAGCTAGGTCGGCCCAATCCTGCCTGACCCCCGGGTCCCGTGGGTATCGGCCTACCCGCACCTCACTACTGGAAATGAATCAAAGACATAGGGGTGTTGCACACAGTTTTTATTTAAAAGACATAAGACAAAAGAAAAAGGTGTTTTTTAGACATCAACAGGAAAAAAGCAACTAAGACTGGAAGGTGAATGATTATTTACTGCGCAGCAGTAAAGAGACTGAAGTTTATCACAGCACAAGTCACATGACTGGGGCACCTTGGCAATGTCTAGCCCCATGTCAGATTTCAAAATGATATATAAAAAAAATCTATTTGCTCTTTAGAAAAACTGATTTCAGTGCAGATTTCTGCTGGAGCAGCACTACTAACTGATGTGTTTTGTAAAAAAAAAAAAAAAAACATGTTTTCCCGCTACAGTATCCCTTTACAAAGAGCAAACTTTCCACCTTTCGCATATCAGCATTACAGTCATGGCTAAAGACTGAGAATCCTGATTTCCCAGCATAATGATTCATAATAGATTCTAGTGCTTTTAAGTAAATATATTTGTAAATGCAATTTGTGATTTGTTTGGCCCTTTCTGCACTGCTGTTTCAGACACTGAAACAACATAGCAATTCTTCTTCTTTACAGGTCTATTAATCAGCTGACTTTCATTAACCAGCAGTGCATGGATTAGAAAGGAAAGGCAAATAATGCTTTACTTTAACAGATAAATTAGTGTTGAGAATTTTTCGATTGAACATTTTACTATTTATTTCTGTGCCAATGAAATGTTTAAGTGGAGCTCTACTTTCGGTACAGGTTATTAACTGATTTAAAGAGCTGTACTATTGCTGCTGCCAGTGTCAGACTGGCCCACTGGGATACCAGGAAAACTCCCAGTGGGCCCAGGTGTCTGGCATTTGGTCTATTTCATGGCCATTCCCTATTTATATGTGAACAAAGAGGCTAAATAGATGGAATAATAGATTATAGTATGTATGAAAAACATTCACAAAATGCAAACATTTTGTGAAAAGGTGCAGAAAACCAATACAGAGTTTCATAACATGCTAGCTGGTTCCTACTAGTATTACTTGGTTGTTATATCTTTTTTGGTGAATGACCTAGAATGTGCAGCCTGAGGGTAATTATTTTTAAGTGAAACCTCAATGAGGTGATGGTGGGAGCAAATGACAAAGGCTAGGACAAAATGTGTTTGAGACTAGGAGAACTAGATAAGTGCTAAATAATCTAAAATAATGAGACAGGGAAGGAACATGTGAATAAATTCCTTCAGCAAAGGGGTCAATGTGATATTCGAATGAACACAAGATATTTGTTTTAACGATATTATTTCCCTGTTCATAGCCCTGCATGTGCACATGCTGCATCCTAATTGTAATATTGTTTTATTGTAATATTTTATTCTCAGTTGTATCTTTTAATGTATTTTTTTTTTTTTTAAAGAAACATTTTTTATTCGAGCAGTTGGTCAATACAAATCAATCATATCCACATACATATATGTGCATTCCTTCTATTCATAGAATATACATAACTCGATTACATAAAGCAACATACAGTCGGATTTTTCCGTACAAGTAATGCAACTATAAAAGGAATGGTGAAGTGTACAATGCAGTATCAAATAGATAATCAGATTGCTGTACTCAAGCTTGTGGATATGGGTAGCAATTTAACCTTATCATAAACCAGGAGAAAAAAAAAAAAAAAACAGATAAATAAACAGAAAAGAAAATGATGATCATTGCAGTTACTCTCTCTCTCTCTTTATAGGTCTTGTCTCGTCTCTGAAGCTGCTATGCCGGAAGCCCCTGCTAGTCACAGATTAATTGGAGGGTCTCCATGTATTGTCCTTGTGATATACCATTCCGTGCAGAAAAAGCACTCGTGGAGTCTAAGCCTTATTGTTTGTGGAACTATGTCAATAAACGTTTCCCAAGTTTCGAAAAACCTTTGGACAATTGCGTTTTTATTGAGAGATGCTTCTATCCAATCCATGTATAAAACTCGCACTAATTTCTCCAGGAAGAGCTTAACAGTGGGGGGGGAGTTTGTTATCCAAACCTGTAATATAGTTTTTTTCGCTACTGCTGTTATGATTAATAAGAGTCTTTTTGCACCCCTTGTAATTCTGGTATGGGCGTTGGGGGTTATGCCCCAAAGTGCCCAAGCTGCTGATAGTGGGACAAAATTCACTAAGTGTCTATTTGCATAATCTCTTATCTGATTCCAGAACCGTCGTATGTATGGACAAGACCATAAACAGTGCATAAGGTCAGCTCCGGGTTGCCCACACTTCGGGCAATTGCTATTGTCCCTTCGCTGCATTTTATAAAGTATTTCTGGAGTCAGATATGTTCTGTGTAGCAAATTCAAAAACATTTCCCTATAGATGCTAGAGGGTAGGGTGCGCCATAGTTGTTTATACATCCCAAAAATAACTTCCATGCTTAGGTCAGGTATGTCCACAGTCCATTGTTTAGGTCCTTTGGGTATGCTGTCATAGTCAGTATTAACCTGCATAAATTTGTAGTTCTGCGATATGGTTCCCTTGGTGGAGTTGACCCGTAAAAGAAACCTATCCAAAGAGTTATCCCAATCCTTATCCGTTAGAAGTCTGATAGTCCTACTAGTATACATCTGAGCTTGTAAAAATGCAAACACATTATGCACTACGGAGGGAAATGTGGTTTGTAATTGTACATACGTAAGTGGTTTGCGAGTATCCTGTTTTGTTAATTGACGTATTGTTGTCACCCCTTCTTTACCCCAGTCCTGATATATTGTCAATGCCCGCCCACTCCGGAAGTCTGGATTGGACAGAAGAGGTAAGTATAATGAGTGATTACCGTTTAAGCAACTCTGTTTTCTCAAGTCCTTCCAGGTTTGCCAAGTGGAATATAATAAGGGATTGTCTATAATGTCAGTTGTAAGTTCAGCTCTATGCATGTGTAGAATATATAGTAGGTTCGTCTGCGGGATGAACTGTTGTTCCTGGTAGGTATTAGTATATATGTCAGAGTTATGGATCCAGTCTTTTAAATGTCTCATAGTGGCTGCCATGTTGTATTGTTTGATATTGGGGAAGTTAAGGCCTCCATTTAATGTGTTTTGTTGGAGTTTTTTGAGACTAATTCGCGCCTTTTTCCCATTCCATATGAAATGTCTGAACAGTTTGTAGAGTGATTGGATATCCCTATCATGTACCAAGATGGGGAGACTCTGAAGGTTGTATAAGAGTTTGGGGAATGCCACCATTTTGAGCAGATTAGCCCTCCCCATTGCAGAAAGGTGATAAGTTTGCCAGTTTTTTATGTCTTGCGTAATTCCCCTTATACAACGAGTTATATTACGGGCGTAGAGTTCATTCGGCCTTTTCGGTATTTGTATACCCAGATAAGTAATTTCGTCCTTGGTCCACGTAAAATCATATGTGTTACCCCAGCGAGGTTTCCCTTTATTTCCTAACGGCAAAATCACCGATTTGGCAACATTGATGCAGTATCCCGATGCTTGCCCGTATTGATGGATCACGGAAAGAATGTGTGGTAAAGCCTGTTTAGGATTTGCAATATATAGGAGGAGATCATCTGCAAAGGCTGTGATTTTGGTTTCATGGTCTCCTACTTTAATGCCGTGGAAACTCGTCATGTCTTGGAGGATTCTCAAAAGGGGGTCTAACGTCAGATTAAACAATAGGGGAGATAATGGGCATCCCTGTCTTGTGCCTCTATGTATGTTGATGGGATCTGTGATGGTTCCATTAAGTAATAGCCTCGTTTGGGCATTAGTATACAAGTTGTGTATATATGTTCCAAAGATGTCACCCAAGTTTCTATGTTGCAGAATTCGAAACAGGAAAGGCCATAAGATTTTGTCAAATGCCTTTTCCGCATCAAGGCTTAAAAGAACATTCTTTGTGTTTTGGTGTTTCGTGGAGATTAATGTTGCTGCTATCGCTGCTCGAATTCCCTTTGTCGAGTGTCGATGGCGGACAAAGCCCAGTTGGTGGTGCGTTAAAAGATCAGGCAATAAAGATTGGAGTCTTTGGGCTATAATCTTAGACAAAATTTTCAGATCGACATTCAACAAGGAGATTGGGCGATAAGAGTTTAAGTGGGTTGGGTCCTTATTTGGTTTGGGGAGTAATGTGGTGTAAGCCTCTATCTGTTCTTTGGCAATGTCCCCTTTCTGATATATGGCGTTATAAACATTTGTCAATAGCCGAGTGGCATGCGGACTCAGAATTTTATAATACTCAGCAGTGTAGCCATCCGGACCCGGGGATTTATTGTTAGCCAAATTTCGAATTGTGGTAGTGACTTCTTCGTCAGTTATGGGCGCATTAAGCGTATCTCTTTGGGTCTGCGTTATCTCCGATAAGGAGGCCTTATGTAAGATATGAGCAATCAGGTCCTCCGGAGGGTCCTCTGCTGAGTATACATCTCTAAAATATTGCTCAAGTGTCGTTCTGATAGCCTGAGGAGTACAAACGGGTATTCCGTTATCCAATGCCTGTAGTTTAAGAATATGGTTGACTTTGGATCTGGGTTTAATGAGGGCAGCTAGGAGTTTCCCCGTCTTGTTCCCCCACCTATAAAATTTGTACTTAGTATATTCTAGATTCTTTTTGGCTTTGGATGTGGCATAAGTCTCCAGGAGTTGTTTAGCTTCCATATACTTTTCCTTGGAGGTTGTCGTTGGAGTGTCTATATAATCTCTATGTGTCTGTTTAACTGCACTTAGTAATTGGCGAAATTTAGCATGTTCCTCTCTACGATGTTTGGCCATGTGGGATATGAGGTTTCCCCTCATTACTGCTTTAGTAGTATTCCACAATAGAAGTGGTGTCTCCCAATGTTCTATGTTATCGTCAATCATGTCGTGCCAGTGATTAATTAAAAGTGTGCGAAAGGATTCCGTTTGGGCCAAATAGGTGGGAAAGGTCCAGCGGTGACAGTGCGTGTGTGGTCTTGCTAGTTGTAGATTGATATAGATCGGAGCATGGTCAGAGAGTACAATTTCCTCAATCCCCGCTTCGCGGATATGAAAGAAGAGGCGTTCGTGTGTGAGTATATAGTCTATCCGGGAGTGCATATCATGCACTTTCGAGTGGTAACTATATTGTCTGTCCGTAGAGTGTAATAGTCTCCATGGGTCTACGAGAGCCAGCTGGTCCTCCATTTGTATGATATCTCCCCTAGCAGTGTTGTTGTGGTTAGTTGGGGGCCCCGTCCTGTCAATAGTGGGATCTCGTAGAGCATTGAAATCTCCACCCACTATCAAGTTTGGAATCTGCATACCCAGTAGTTTCTGTGTGAGTTGTGAGTAAAACACCCTGTTAGGGCCGTTTGGGGCATATATGTTGGCTATGGTGTATTCTGTTCCTAGAATATCTATACGGATTATTAAGTGGCGGCCGTCTGGGTCAATAATGGATTCTCGCAGTTGGTATGGTAGGGATGTACAGATTAGGGTGGCTACGCCCCTTTGTTTTGATGCATACGATGCTGATATGCAATCTCGGATCCATGGCGCCCTGAGTGTGCATGTGTCCCCCATTTTCCAGTGGGTTTCTTGCAGTAAAACTAAGTCTGGTTTCAATTTCTTGAGATGTGCCAGGACTGTTTTTCTCTTTATTGGAGTGTTTAGTCCTCCCACATTCCAGGAAACTATCCTAATGTGTTGTTGTGTCCGAGTATGTAACATATTATTGTCAGCGTTACCTGAAGTTGTCATTGTCCGTCATTGAGAAGTTGTGCTAGCTGAAAATCTGTGTCGTCTCGGGCCCACCCGTCCCAGCCGTCGGGCAGTCCCTGGGTAGTTTGCTTCCGGCATTGAAGCAGCGTCTTCACTTGAGACAGAGACCAGAGAGTAGAGAAGATTGTTAGCATCAACAAGAACATTAGTAACAATAGGTAAACAGTTAAGCATTTCCAAAACATGCTCATTTTTAACATAATTTTTTCCCTAAGGAAAGAACGCCCACTCTCACTATGTGAGAAAGTGAGAATTAGATATCCAGTCATTAATCAAACCACCTTCAGGGTACTCTATTGTCCTCCTGCCCATTCTCCTGAGGTAGTCCAAGCTGTTCCCTAGCTGCCTGTGGGGTGAGGAAAAGCTGGGGTTGTCCGTTGAGGACGACTCTTAGTTTAGCTGGGTATAGTAGGGAGAATTTAACATTAGTTTGGAAGAGATGTCTACATATGGGTGTAAATTCCCTTCGTTTTTGTGACACCGCTGCGGAAAAATCTTGGAAGATTAAAATTTTCTGACCTTGGACCTGCAGTTCCCTGATTTTTCTATATGCCTGCAACACCAGTTCCTTATCAATGTAATTCAGGAATCTGGCAATGACTGGGCGGGTGCTGTTTCTGTTCTGGGGCCTTTCTCCCCCTAATCTGTGTGCACGTTCAATACCAGTATCCGCCAGTGCACGTGGGAGCTGTAGAGCTGGGCAAAGTTTGGTGAGGATATAGGCTGCCAGATCCGCAGCTTGAACCGATTCTGGTATACCTATAAAACGTAAGTTGTTTCGCCTGGAACGATTTTCTAAATCGTCTACTTTTTCTTGTAATTCTTGTATCAACTGTGTTTGCAGGCTAATGTGGATTTGTGCCGTGTTTAACTGGTCTTCCGAGTCACTGACCCTCTGCTCTACCGTGTTAAGTCTTTGTGTATTGGACTCAATTTTAGTTAGAGTAGTGTTTATGGTTTGTTGTAATGAATCAAATTTATTATCAAAATATGGAGTGAGAAGTTGAAACATCTCTTGTGCGTTAGAGACCGCAGATGGTGCGGTGGGGTCCATCTCTGCGTCTGAGGCAGGGGAGGACGGAGGGTCTTGTGATTTTCGTGGGCTATCCGATTTTTGGGATTTGGCTTTGTTGCGCCCCATTTTGGTTTGCAATGTTTTTTCTAAGTATTTTTCCATACAGTAATTGGGGCCCCCAGTTGACACCCTGTCAATGAGAAAGATAAGGACCTCTCAATCTGACGTTTGACAGTTTCGGTAGCGGCCCCTTATTGTCCCCCTACTCTATGATAGTTTCCTTCCACAGGCAGAATTAGATTCGGGCAGGAGTACAAATTAAATTATAACGACATTAGACAGGTAATGCATATAATAAACAAGAACAGTGGCGGTAGCCAAAGGAATTAGCATGCATGTGAGCAGAATGGAGACAGTCTAGGTACCCGTAGTACCCGCGAGTTTGTAGCTGCTCCTTCAAAAAAAAAAAAAGGGGAGGTCCTCTAACTGGCAAAGCTGGAGTAGAGATGCGGGAAAAGTACTGTCAATTTCGCCAATGGTACTTCACTTGACAGCGCCCAGTAATGGTGGAAAGCCAGGGAGAGAGGTGGAAAAAAAAAAAAAAAAAAAAAAATTAAAATTAATAAAAAATAAAAAAGTTCAGCGACAATTCCAAAAAAAAAAAGGGGGGGGAGGGTGAGTGGGTAGGAAAAGGAAGGCGGATTGGGGCAACGACTCCCCGAAGTAAGTGGAACGGCAGGCCCTCTTGCTGTTAAGAGTCAATACTCAACAAGGCGACGTTGCGGTTTCCCATCCGATGAAGCGGTGTGAGTCAGCCAAAATAATGCAGTATAGGGGTCTTGTTACTGCGGTGGTCCCATAAGGTGAGAAAGATGAGTGGGGTACAGTGGACGAGGCTGGTAGATGGCTCCAAATAAGATGTCTCCCATCCACACGGGCGAAGAACCCCAGGGTTCCAAGTAAATTATTAGGGATGACACTCCACGTGGAAACAATGCTGTAAAAGCTGAAGTTAGAAGTTGTTGTAGCATCAACACGCGGCCCAAAAGCAGGGAAACTCAGCTGTAGGGCTTACTCAATTAGCAGTAGGACGAGATCCCTCAATATGGTGTGGGAGGTGCAGGCCCCCACCCCTTGAAATATTTAATGCGCAACAGCCAGCCAAAATGGCCGGTCTCTCACGTATATAGTGATACAGTGACACAACAGTTCTGCACTATTCGTTCGGCCCCATGGTGTATAATTGAGTGTTCCTCTGCAAACTGTAAAGTACGACTGCCCCAGAGTAATCCCAAAAGCTACAGGGAGGCGCCACCGTTCCAAGCCCAATTCCCAGGACTGTAAAGGTCTAGGCCTGAGGTGTCCAGTATGGGGAGACGCAGGCAAGGTTTCCCTGTCTGTGTCCTGTGTTGGAGATGCAGTGTACTCACTGTGTCTTATAGGCCCCAACAGCGCCACGTGTCCCGCTCCGGGAATTGTGCGAGTGGTCGCAGCCAAGGTAGGCTTTCGCCTGTTCCACTCCACCAGGCCGCACCACGTCTCGGCACGCCGTAGGTAGCCCAGTCGGGGGAATACAGCAGCACCAGCTGCAGCCGCGGCCAAATTGAGGCGAGCCTGTCTGACAGGGTGCAGCAGCAGCCTTCTCAGCAAGTGCCCCGCTGCGTCGCTGGATCGGTGGAAATACCGTTTCCGCTGTTTCCTCTTGGCGGGCAGTCAAATTCAGGGCCACAGCATTGTGGGGATGAGTCCCGCCCCGTAGATAGTACGGGGAATGGTTGAGGAGGGACGGAGCGCGTCGCTCAGGATTCCGGGTATCTGGGCAGAGAGCCAGAGCGAGAGAAAACAGTTCTTTGTCTGCCAGCTTATCCTCCTTGCTGAGTTGTCCTGTCCATTTGGGAGATTAGGCAAGAAATTAGCCGAATATCCTCCGTTTCGTCAAGATTTGTGAGGAGCTCGTGTAAAACGCGGCATGCCCGATAGGCTCCGCCCCGGAAGTCTCCTTAATGTATTTTTTAATGTGACACCAAACTTTAGCCCTTCTATTGCTAATTTATGTTTTAATGATTTCTTTATCTTTAGGAGAGTCAAAGAATATTAGCAGTTTGGAAGAAAGTATTTGGGAGTTTTACGGTTTTCTCTGGTGTGTTCTAAGTTGGTGAGATGTAGCAAAACATATGCTGTGTTAGCCATTGGTAGAGGCACTATTAAGTGGAATTAAAGTGATACCCTACAAAGAAAAATGTGCAAGGTCTATAAATTGCAGTACATGCAGTCCCTGGGTTAAGTACGAGATAGGGTATGTAGGTTTGTTCTTAAGTTGTATTTGTATGCAAGTTAAAACATTTACATTTACATATCAAATGCAACAAGACAGATGTTTGTCTTAAAATAGTGTTTAGTTTTACCTTTCTGTGCATATGTATTTTTACCTTTCTGTGCTCTGCAGTAAACAACACATGCCAGAGGGGATTGGGGCAGGTGGTTTATTAAAACTAAATGCTAATAAAGGCCAAGCAAACCACAGTACATTACTGTAATAGCCTCTGTCTGTAAGTAGGAGTTGTATGTAAGTCGGATGTATGTAACTCGAGGACTCCCTGTATACCATGTTGCTTAAAGTAGTTGAGAAAGTTTAAAACTGAAATCTAATTGTTAGTCAGTAAAGGGTATCAGTTTAATTTTGCTTATTATAAGATGGTGGAATTTGTTTCCATGAAATAATCAATATAATTGACTTTCACTCCAGCGACTCTCTCCTTAGATCAGAGCCAGGGTCTCACATGAAGACAGGCAGCAGCAACTTGTAGCTTATCCAGGCCCCAAAAAAACAAATTAAATTTACAAGTGGCAACTACTAATGTCTGTGTAATGACCTCAATCTTCTCTCTTGTCCAAGGGATCCAGTGTGAATTGCCAACAACTTTGGTCTGAGGTTAGCAGTTATAATCACTGGCATCAGTGCACTAGAAGTGCTTAAAGGGAGAGTTTTTATTTCTAAATTACATTTTAACTGCAATGTACTTTACCATATAAAATGTTATTCCTGATTATCCTTGTTTCCAAGAAGCCAAATATATACAATTATAGACATGTTGGGGCAGATTTACATAGGGTCAAATATTGAGGGTTAATTAACCCTCGATATTTGACTGGCGAATTGAAATCCTTCAACTTCGAACATCGAAGTCGATGGATTTAGCGCTATTCCTGCGATCGAACGAATATTCGTTTGATCGAACGATTAAATCCTTCGAATTGAACGATTCAAAGGATTTTAATCCATCGATCGAAGGATAGTCCTTCGAAGTATTCGAAATTCAAAGTATTTTTTCTTCTATTCCTTCACTCGAGCTAAGTAAATGGGCCCTGTTATGTTGCAATAAAGTGCTTTGAGAAATTAGTCTCAAATCAGCTCCATTATAGCATCCAATACAGAGCAACTGCATTTTGCATATAGGCCAAACACCTCTAAAGTTTGTTACTGCCTTGCACTTCACATGACTTATCAACTAACTAGGAACTTGTATATGTGTAACTTAATATGAACTAAAGGTTCATTAAAGGGGACCGGTCACCTAGATTCCCAATTCCCAAACTGAAGGAAACAAGATTCAAACAATTTATATAGTGTAATTAAAGTTGACTAATGTGATAAAATAGGATTTTGAACAATTTTTGGGGTGAAGGTTCCCCTTTAATATGTTAAAACTAGAAGTAAGACACCATCAAATGTGACAGATAGAAGCTTATCTCAGGGTGCTGCCTAAAGGTGGCCATACATGTAAATCGCCCAAATGAGCGGATCTCTCCCAAATATTCCCACAATGAGATGGGCGATAGGCTGATCCGATCGTGGGCCCTACGCAACCAATACTGGTGGTTGGATTGCGAGACCGCATCAACGAATAGATGTGGCCGCAATCCAGTGGGATTTTTAACCCTGCATGATCAAGATCTGACTGATTTACGGCCAGATATCAATCGGGGAAGCCCGTCAGAGGGCCCCACACACAGGCCAATAAGCTAACAAGTCTGTCGCCAGCTTAAGCCCAAAACTGTTCTCGGTATATATACGCATGGCCAGGTCCGCCATTAGAAAAAAGAAATTGGCAGTCATGCCCCCCTCCCCTGTACAAGTTAAAAAAATGAAAACATTGGTGGCCAGGGCCCCTACAGATTCAAAAAGACCAACTTAAAAAATAACTTAAATTCTTAATAACTTAAATTTCGGCAGGAGCCCTTGGTCCTCTTCGGCAAGCAATCTTCTTTGTTCTTTTCCCTTTGCATCTTCTTCATTCTTTTCCATTGCAGCTTCTTCTTTCTTTTCTGTCGCTGCTTCCTCATTCTTTTCTATCACGGCTTTTTCGTTCCTTTCCGTTGCAGCTTTTTCGTTCATTTCCGTTGCAGCTTTTTCGCTCTTTTCCGTTGCAACTTTCATTCTTTCTGTTGCGGCTTCTTCATTTTTTTCCCCATTGCGGCTTGTTTGTTCTTTTCCTTCACGGCCTCTTCAATCTTCTACGGAGCGGTCTTCTACTTTCTTTTCCATCACGGCTTCTTCATTGTTTCCCACAGCTTCTTCTGCAACACGGCCAGGCCCCTCTTAGAACCCGAAATCAACCGGGACAACAGTCAACCCTGTGCCTCCCTGATGGCGGCCCTGCACATGCCTGATTACATCTATTTGATAAGTCTTAAATCAAGTTTGCACATGACACTGCAAAACTAGGTCTTAAACAAAGTGATAATAAGACAGTGAAAAATATTATCATGTAAGGAACAACAATAAATTCTTAACACTTTAAGTGCCAGCAGAATTTCACATTTTGGTTACGCGAAATGCCAGTTGTTTTTGAAACATTTGTGCTCTCTCACTTAAGGGGCATTTTCTGAGGGGAAACCTATAGTTTACCTAGGAAAACTATACATTGTTTTTTTCGGAAAAACTGAGCTTTCTAAATCTGCCTGAGTTTTCATGTATTTCCACCTCTGCAAAAAGATTTATAGCTCTAAATACAAAAATAAATGGAAAATTCCTATTTTTCACAATATATACATTTACACCAGAAAAATATTTTATGCATGAAAATCCAACTGATTTGGAAAGCCTCATGTCTCTCGAACATGCCAATACCAGATATGTATAGTTTTAGGGAGATTTAGAACTTCTGTACAGCAAAAACTCCCGGCAGTATATTACTGCAGAAAACAAGGCAGAAAATGGCATACTTTAGATTCCAAGGCCAAAAAGTCCTGAAACATTAGGTTTACCCCAGAAAACCATATATTTTTGAAAAGTACACATTCTACTGTTTCCAAAATGGGTAACTATGTCTCTCTACTCCTAACTACAAAACAGCAAAGCTTGTCTGAACGTAGCGGTTTTTATAAAAATGTATCAAAATTTTGAAAAATCACTTCAAAGGATTTATTTTGCTGGTCCGCATATTCCACACTGTATGAGGTACCAAGAAAAAGCACCCTGAATATGATTGCCAGGAGTCCACTGAACAGTTTGATGCCCATTGTGCATTGGTTTACCAAAATATCTGGCATTTAGAGGCCCCAAAATGAAGTTAGCGCATACAAATAGTCCTGTGGGTAACTTCAGCTAATGAAAAATGAACACATTGACTGCTTTTTTTGTGGGGTAAAAAAGCAAAAATATAGGTTTACCCCCCCAAAACCATATATAGTTTTGGAAAGTACACATTCTACCGAATCTAAAATGGGTACCCATGCCCCATGAGTCGCAAGGCTTTCTCAAAATTGTTGGTTTTGGTGAAATATTTGAAAATTGCCTCAAAGCTTTTCAGCATCGTAATGTCCATGTATCATAACCAGCATAAAGCATCCTAAATAGGAGCACGGGGTCTAATAAACAGTTTGATGTGCAAAATGCATAGATTTACCAAACTGGCATACAGAGACCCCCAAGTACAAATAGTGCATATGAATTTTCATGTATGTCACTCTGGCTACCTCAATTTCAGCACCTGGTGTGTGTATTATGTGCCATGAGCCCCCCCCCCCTAACAGTACAGAGACCCTAGAAAACCATATATTTTCAGAAAGTACACATTCTGACGAATCCAATATGGGTAAATATGTGTTTCTACTGCAAACTGTCAAACTGTAAAGCAATGCTGAACGTAATGGTTTTTATCAAATTTCTGAAAATTTTCACAAAGCTTCAATTTTACCCCATTATATGCCCCACATTTCTTAATGTTGCAGCATGAAACATACAGTACTAAATATGAGCACCAGGGGTCTACCGAACACTTTGATGGCCAATATGCATAGATATACCAAACTATGTGGCGCATGGAGACGCCCAAAAGACAATAGTGTATATACATTTTCACGACTGATGCGCTGGCTGCTGCAATATAAGCACCTGGTATATGTATTACGCAACATAAGGCCCCCTAACAGTACAGAGACCCTAGAAAACCATATATTTTCAGAAAGTACAAATTCTGACGAATCCAATATGGGTAAATATGTGTTTCTACTGCAAACTGCCTAACTGCAAAGCAATGCTGAACGTAAAGCTTGAATTTTACCCAATTATATGCCCCACATTTCGTAACGTATCAGCAAAAAACAGAACGACAGATGTCTACTGAACACTTTGATGCCCAATATGCATAGACATACCAAACTATGTGGCGCACGGAGACGCCCAAATGAATATATAGTAGATAAAATTTACAAGGCAAAACAAAATAAGACAGAAAAGTGTGAAACGCTAATAAATCCAATAAAACCACAAAAATCAACGTTTTTTTCCAGACTAGTTTAATTGGCTGTCAGAAGCACCGTTTCAATATTTTAGCTAGGCCAAATAGGTTATACGGACAGAAACAAGCGAACACAACATATGCAATCCAATCAGTGATCCAACCGATCCAGCTCACAACATCTTTAAACAGCACGGCACAAAATACAATGTTAGGTACAAGACCAGTTATCATGAAAAACAAGACATATAAGGGGTAATTTACAGAGATCCCACACACAAGGACCACAGCACAGGGGCACAACAAAACAAGTTCTTGCAAAACAAAGTGCTGGCACAAATGGATATTGGGCTCCCTACAAGCTCTTGACTGGGTGTTAATTTTGGCATTTAACTCAAGCTCATAAATTATTATTACTATGAAGTTCCAGAATGGAGGGAACACAAGCAGCTCGATTGTATGCAAGTTTACAAGTTTATACTTGCCAAGTCTTGACCTCCATACAATGAATGCTTAACCACCACGTCAAAGCTTGGGGCTGTTAGTATAGCAACATTCTGACACGTTTCTAGGAGTCAGCAGTCATATGCCGATTTTTTACAGAACTGTGTTCTCATACTTGTCCATAATCAAATTGGATGCATATAACCCGGAGTCCATTCACCTCATGGCCAACGCGCGTTTCACCTTGGATGGCTTCGTCAGGGCATTGAGCAAGACTTGGCAAGTATAAACTTTTAAACTTGCATACAATCGAGCTGCTTGTGTTCCCTCCATTCTGGAACTTTGGATAATAAGCACATTGTTCTCTGCAGGAGCAGCCAAAGTCGTTACTTGTTACTGTGTAGCTGATCGCTACCGTGCTTCTTATCAGTAATAACAGTAACAGTTATGAATTGCCGTACTGTGACTTTGTTTCTCTTTCCAAGCTGAATGGCAGATAACAGGAGACTGTGATATACAAGCGCTGAAGATTAACCCGCTTATATCTGCTCTTAAATAAGGAATGCCTAAATAACCCAAGCCATCATACCTCTCAGTCCTTTTAAATAATTCGCTCTTGCTTCTAATTGCTGCTAGTAATTAAACTATTAAATATATATTTATATATGAATTGTTAAGTTGAAATTTATGTTGTGAATTTTTGCATTATATGTCATCTGCGTAATGAGTTTTGCACAAGTTTTTTGATACTTTATGTGAATTAATAAAAAACCTCAATTAATAAAAATGAACTCCAAAAATCATTGTATTAATTATAAACTTTATTTCAATAAGAAGTAAATTACAGAGTGCGACAAAAGGGACCATTTTTTGTTTAAACTTAATATTCTAATCTGTCCCACGCACCGCCTTAAAAGGCAAAGTAATCTTCAATGAATATTTAGTTGAGTGTGCTGCCATTCTTTCAAATAATTAGGGGGTGTGATCAGAAAATGGGCATGGTCAAAAAATTAACATGTTTTTCAAAATTACAAAAATTCAAATGAAAAAAATTCAGCAACTGTAACCTAGATCTCTTCTATTTGTTTCAGAGTTTACACACTATTATAAATGTTTTTAGCTTAGCTACGAGCAGAAAGCAAAATATCTTAAGTAATGAGGGCAAACATTACACTTTTTGTAACTGTGAATGTAACAGGGAGCTCCTTTCTGCAACATGGGGGTTGCACTTTTATTTATAACTTATGAAGATTAACTAATTAAGCATTGAGGCATGCTGGAGCAATGAAGCACTCAACAGAATTGGATACTGATTAAAGCCCTATTTCAATACTGGTTTCATCAATAGGGCTTGTGTTAAACATACACTATATTTATTATTATTTTAGTTAAGAGATATGTATGGTTCTTGTTATTTTGTGCACAGGGCAAATTCTGAAGTTGTTCATACAACTGCAATCAAAACAAATCACCCATCCACTGAGAAACCTTCTGTACAATGAGCTGCTTCTTATCTCGAAGCCAAAGAAGCTGGATTGTTTAGTGGATTTTTCCATTTGGTCCTTGTGCAGGAAGTAGACGTTGACCGGTGGCAGGCCAAGCTAAACAGGCACAGCCCCACCCCCGTGCACATGCCTGCAAGGTGACGACTGGGGGGGCTGGGTGATGATGCAGTAGGAGGACTAAGCACGACAAAGCACAGGATCGCACACAGTACCTGAGGGTACATTTTTTTGCAGAGAGCCCAGAACATTAAGCACTTGCACTTAGATACATTTGTAATCATTTAAGATAAAAATGTAAGCAAAGATACAATTGTAAGTAATAAGCAAGTCTCTTGGGAGAACTGAAACTAGCACCTTAAGAGCAGAGACACACACTGCTATTTCGGGAGATTAGTCGAACAGCGAAAAATGATTTCTTCTTCAGGCGACTAATCTTCCCGAACTGCCTTCCCGCCGGCTACAATGTAAATTGCCAGTGGGATGGCAATCGGATCGAAGCCATAAGTACAAAGTCCAATATGTGACAGCCAAGGGGTTAAACAAGGATCGTGGTCAAGATTCAGGCAGAAGATTCAGGGGTAGGCAGCAATGGATTGTGGTCAGGTACAAGGCAGAAGGTCAAAAGTTCAGTAATCAGCAAATACAGAATTTTAGAACACCCAGGAAAGACAAGAAGTGCAAACTATTTTTGGGCATAGAACTCAAGTCATGTCATTCCTTTTATTTTGAATCTTCACTCCGTTTTCAGAGTGATAATGTCACTTGCAAGGCTAAGTTCAATGACACTGGTGCGTGGCCCTGGGCGCATGCAATCTTGCAGCTCTGCAACGGAGTGCTCCTGACAGGAGTGTGGGATAAACTCTGTACTCAGCTTTATATTATACATAAAATAGACTATATAGAATCTTTATAGCAAATAACTAACTGATATACAACAGGAGGACAACAAAAATACTTTACAAGGCTGAGAGCATACGGAGCATTGGCTCTGCTGCTCTCAGTCTGCATTATTTTTGCAGGCAAGGGAAAGGGATCTGCTCCCTTCCCCAGCTCTGTTTATCTGCATTGAAAAGTACAGCTTCCACTTGATTACAGGAATACGAAGTGGAGGTTGGGTCACAAAACTCGAAAGCAGGCATTTTTGGGCTGACCTTCACTTCACTTTGTGTACCTCCACTAAACCGGAAGTTGAACTTTTCAGTGCAGATATATGAGCTGGGAAGGGCATTAAATCATTAAGCCACCACAAATCTTTGCTACTGATCTACTATAAAGAGTGGCTTTACCCACTTGATTTATTTACCTCTGGGCAATAATATTTTTCATCAAGACAAAAACAAGAGGTCCTTTCTACTCCACTCGTTATCAATATTTTAAGGACATTAACTCATTTTGTGCATTAAACTACTATAAACAAGAGCAGAGAGATTGTTTGACCATACTGTATATTGCAATATATTTAAGCTGGCCAACTATGTCAAAGTCATCCCTGGTGTGGCCAGTCCTACACTCACTTTCATCTGATTCATTAAAGGGGTAGTTTACCTTTAAGTTGACTTTTAGTTTGTTATAGAATAGCCAATTTTAAAGTAGAACTAAAATTTAACTAAAGCAGTAGGCTGGAAATAGTAAAGATCTGTGTCTACAAAGATGCCCTTGGAGCTGATTCACTGCACATGCTCTGTGCTGCCGTCACTTACTGAGCTTAGGGACTGACTCATATTATACAGTACACAGAATATAAATGTCACAATATAAGGCTAATTAGTAATTAATGCAGAAACTATACCGATTTTCCCCAGCCTGTCCAAGAATTATGCCCGGTGTTTGGAAAAGAGGTCGGCACCTCTCCAATATGCACATATAGAAGAAATTACCAAACACACCTGGCGAGTGTAGCAGGGCGAACCCCTGTGTGTTTAATTCACGTCAATGATGTAACGTTTCGAGTGGCGGACACCTTCGTCAGACATTGTTGTCGTCTGACAAAGGGGTCAGCCTCCAGAAACATTACATCATTGACGTGAAATAAACACGCAGGGGTTTGGTATGTTTGGTAATTTCTTCTATATGTGCATAATTAGTAATTAATACATATAATTACTACATGGCAGCACATAAACCAGTGCAACTAGCATCAGACTTTAAAAATCAGCCCTGTAGTACAGGCTTGATAATTTGCAACAACCCCTAAGCTTAGCTTCTCAACAGCTGCTCAGAGCCCACTGAGCATGTGAGTGTCGCAGACACATTTCAAGATGGTGACCCCCTGTGACAAGTTAAAAGTCCTGGATCATTGCTGCTATTGAGAAGCTGAAACTTTAGGCTGGTGCAATAAGTTCAGTATATAAAACATGGCATTTTTAGCCATATTAATTTTTGGGGTTTAGTTCTCCTTTAAGCAACTGTTGAATTGGTCTTCACTATTTATTTATTGTGTTTTAATTATCTGCCTTCTTCTTATGACTCTTCCAACTTTCCAATGGGGGTCACTATTCCCATCTAAAAATCAAATGCTCTGTAAGGCTATAAATGTGTCATTATTCTAGGAAAAGCATATTTAATGCGCACATTTCCTGTAAACCCCCCCCCAATGAATATCTTATCCAAGCTACAGTCAGAATGCCAGAAGTTTGTCTGGGGAGGTAAGCGTGCCAGGTTAAAAGCGAGAGTAGATAACCGTAGCAGACTTAGAGGGGGCTTGGGAATCCCAAACTTCCGGGCCTACTTTAAAGCATCCCAATTATTCCAGTTGGTAGAAAGATATATTCTAGATAGCTATCCACTTTGGACCGAACTAGAACAATTTTCTGTGGGAAACACCTTCCTTAGCAATTTACTATGGACGGGTGCTTCTACACATGCCACTTACTCCCCCACGGTGAACCACTACCTACAGGTCTGGAAGAATATCCGGGACAAATATCCTCTTATCTCCCCTCATCGCCCAGTACTATCCCTGTTAAATAACCCAGAGTTCCCCCCAAGCTGCGACAAGGGAGCTCTTTTGTGGTGGCGACAGAACAACTTCCATACCTTACACCGACTCACACAAGAGAAGATTTATTACTAACCAAACCTTAATTGACAGGTACCATACAACCACCTCTGAAACCTTTAGATATGCCCAGAATAGATACACCAATATTTTTTGCCAATAATGGGAAATAAATCACATGATCTACCTACTCCCATGGTTTTTGAGCGTTTATGCTTACATTCCCTTCCATACAAAGGAGCTGTTTCTAGAATATCGAAATGGTACCCATCAGCACCTTCAACATGTTTCAGCGGTTGTGGTCAGCTAGGTTCCCACTTACATGTGTGGTGGTCCTGTCCTGAAGCAGATCGATTCTGGATCTGCTGGTGTGGTGATTAAAGGACACTTGAGCAGCAGTTTTTCTGTGCTTCTTGGTATCATTACCCCTACACAATCCTTTTTTCCTGATTTAAGCTCTGGATGGGAGCAAGGGTGCAAGATACCTGAAATTCATTCAACTAAGGGCGATATTACACCAGTTTCTTTGACATTGATCGATTCTGGACTAGAGTCTTCACAATGATTACGAATGTCACATGGCTAGTATTAAAAATATTAATCTCCTTCAGAAGCATTACTCCATGGGAGAGTGGCAGGAGGCAACAAATATGTTAGGAAGTTAATAGGATGCATTTTTTCAGCAGACCATAGCTAAGGCTTGGAAAACATATTCACTTGACCTCCAGCAAGTTAAAACCAGGCTTGAGATTTATCTGGTGATGGAAAAACATACCATTGTAGCCAAGAGAGAACTATAATGGGTCCATGGATACCAAATTCATAAGATTCGGGATCCGTGGACCCATCATAGGGTGGTAACATAGGAATGCAATACTAGGTACAGAAAGAGATGAATTGACCGACTTGATTTTGTACTAGCCCATATATATGTATACGTATAACTTAATGAAGACTGCAAATACCCCCACGGATACAAATATTATTATGGTATTTTTTTAAGTTGGTTAATATTGTTTCTCTTTTTTTTCTTTTTCTTCTCCTTTTCTTTCTTTCTTACAATTTGCTATATTGACAAAGTTGCGCTACATTTTTTTTAACCAACTAATACAGTTGAAAAAGAAGACAGAATTGCTGTAAATCTTTTACTTCTTTTCCTGTATTAAAAAAAAGTGTCATTATTGCTACTTTTTATTACTCATCTTTCTATTCAGTCCCTCTCCTATTCATATTTCCCCATGTCAGAATTCTAAATTGAATATAAAAAGATCTGTTTGCTCTTTTGAAAAATGTATTTCAGTGCAGAATTCTACTGGAGCAGCACTATTAACGGAGGCGTTGTGAAAAAAAACATGTTTTCCCATGACAGTATCCCTTTAACTCAATGGTGAACAACCCCTTTAATAATTCTACTGCTTCATTATACATTTTACATAGGGACTACGATTCACCTTCAACTTGCTTGCTTTCAAGGTTAAAGCTCCCAAATGGTTGCCCTTTTATTGTCCACCACTTAGATCACCTGACTGTAGCTGGGAATGATGGGAGCTACAACATGGCCACTGCTCTTGTATAAACTATAGCAAAAAATGCAAAGTTGTGCTTGACACTACATTTTAAACCATTTGACGGGGGTGCAATGAGGCTGCGACCACAAAATTCAAAGACAAGCAGTCCTCTGCACTCAACCCATTATCAATATATTGAGGTACTAAAAAATGCCCTCCTCTTTGTCCATATTTTGCAATATTTTCAAGCTGTCAATCTATACCTTTAACATAGTAACAATCTGGTTTGGACTGGGCCGGCAGGACACCAGGAAAGAACCCGGTGGGCCCTGGCTGCCAAAAGGACCAGTCCAACACTGGTAACAGTATACTGTTTTACTTGAAAACCTGTGCTGCTATACCCTGTTCACTATAAATGGCATTAATAAATTCTTTACCAGAAACATGTATGCACAAGGCAAAAATTTCTACCTCAACAATTGTAATTAACATAAAAGAAGTAACAGATTGTAAGCTGACATGGCCATAAAGGCTGGGTTGCGGCTAGGGCATGACCTTGCATGTGAAGGGCATTTTTTTAAAGGTAAATTTTATTGATTTTAACAAACACAAACAGTCAAATACAATACAGTGTCTGGGTAGTATGGGGCCCCGTAATTACTAATGGCTGCACTAAACAAAATGGAAACTGCCTGCCAATGGTGGAGACAAGATGGTTTCCATTCATTTAAATGACAGAAAACACAGAAGAGGTATTGGAATTTCTCCACCAGCAGTGACATTTACCTTAGGACTACCAACATTTCCAAATTAAAAGTGCCCTAAGTGAGGTAAGTGGTACAAATACACTGGCTTAAATATTTTTTTTGCAAAGGTCTGTCTGGCATCAGTCATGGCCTTTTTACGGAATAGCTGCTAGGGGTGACTGGCAGAAAGGAGAATTTTGGCTTTGACCATTGGTTTTCTACTGGTTGGCATTAGCAGTCAAGTTGCACAAGTGCTTTCAGCCTTTGATTTCATTATCCAGCATGGACAGTTTGGTTTATGGACAACAGCAAACCATGGTTTAAATGACAAATAAGAGATATTGGGAGCATTACTTACACTCTTCATGTTCTTGCTGTTCAAATAATCCTTTATTTTAGTCAGTTTTACCATTCCCTTTGTCAGCCTGCATTAATCCTTTGTATCATAAGTTTGGTAAGTGCTGACCAATTGCAATTATTTAATGTATGTTTTACAAACAAAAAAATCAATAAAAAAAATTTACCTTTAAAAAAAAAAAGTCTTAACATGTTTTGTATGTATATCACTGTACTCCTAAAGGGGTACTCAAAGGGAGGGAGTGTTCAAAACAATGCCCCCTGGGCCAAACAATTGGATCACAGTGAAAATAATGAAGGCTTTGGGGGGAGGACCTCATCAACGAGCCAATGTGGTTCATTGCCAAATAGATTTCTGCCTAATTTGTAGCCATATATCAGTTGGGCAGGGTCATCATCAGACCCCATATACTGTATAGGCCAATAAGCTGGCCAGCGCTGTGAAATATGTTTTGGGCTATATAAATACATGTTAATAATAAAAAATAATAATTACATGGTCCATGTATGGTCACATTAAGACAAAATGCAATTTGTTTATACAATATATTATTGCAATACTCAGTATAGAGTAGAAAAGGACCAAATGCACAATTTTAAAATTATCTGAAAACTGTACTGTGAATACTGTACTCAACCAAATCAAATAATATACCAAACCCCCCCCCCAAGAGATTTCAAATAAACAAAAAGGTTAATCTTCATTGTTCCAGGCATTCCAGATTGGTTACCTGGGGCCTGTTAGGACCAAAATGTAACCCCTGTGCTACTTGCCATAACAGTATTTCGGGCAGGAATGAGTGCAGATTGGAGCCAACAGGTATGAAGCACAGTAGGGTACCCTGATATTTGGAAGGACACTTTTAGCAAAAACAAAGATTTGCCCAGCATGCTTAAAATGTATTAGTAGTGGGTGTGTCTTACATCTATTCAGTCAAACTTAAAAGGTTTTTTCAGTGCAGCTATTTTCAGATTGTTCACCAGAAATAAAAACTCTTTCAATTGTTGTTCATGTTTTATTTTTGACCAATTAAGTAAAAAAGAAAACAGGAGATACGTGGTACACTAATCTATTAGTATAATGGAAGAATACCATTTAATGGTGCAATAATCCGTACAGTATATGAGAAGGCCCTGATGAAGCAGCCAAGAGAAAACGGGCAACCAGTCTGAGTGATATATGGAGGCTGAGTATAGAGTGAGTGTATATGCCTGGAAAGGACTGTGAGGGGCAATGGATTAAGCCCATAGTCTGAATAAATTGTACAAGCAAGTAACCAAATACTCTCGTGGCTCATGGCTTATAGTAGGCTTGATGGGACACATTGAGACACTAATGCAGTAAGCACTGTAGGTGAATATTGCTAGTTTACCTGCATTATAAGCATACATGGTTAGAACAGACTTTGGAAGCAACTGGAACCTGTTTTCATTTACCCCACATGGAGCTTTCAAGCTACAGTGGAGATGTTGGGTGCACTCTGACATAATATTAGAGCTTCATATGACGTGAGAGTGCAACCTGCACGTGGTAGTCATTTTGTGGAAGGCACGTTTGAGACACAGTATATTGTCACTTGCTGGTTCTGGATTTGGAGAATGTTTGAAATTTAAACCTCCCCACTCACAAGTCATTTATGTATATACACCAAGTTATAAGCATATATGGAGATATGTTATTACTTGACTTGATAAGAGGTATGATTTGTATCGGTGATATATTCATCTGGATTGTTTTGGAGATTAAGTGCTATATTCATGCAAGTGGAATAACTGACACTTTGGAAATCACACTCATTGGCCCAATATGAGCACCAGCCTGAAGTAATGAACAACTATCTGCATTTGGTCTGAGGAGGGAGGGACATTGCTATAATCATTGTACTCTATTCTTTAAAAATCTCCAATTTTTTCTAGTCTGACTTTTAAAGGGGAAAATACATAGTGCAAAACAACTAGATTTTTTGGGGGGTTTATTAAGGTCAGATGAAAAATTTGGGGAAATTGTATTAATAAATGGGGGGGGGGAGTCCCTGCAAATTTGGTTTTCAGAAAAAAGGGGGAGTTTGATAAATAACCCCACAAGTGTGTTTACTATTGTGACCTCATGAGTGGGACACCTCTCAGAAGTCAGTTGTAAGTGTTGGATGGAATTTGTATATTTAATTGGTGGGAGATGCTTGTACAGATTATTGCACAATTATATGACATTTTCTCTTTTTTTCCAATAGAATTAGCGGTGCCTTCTATCTCCTTTTCTCTTTTTTGTTCTAATTTCTGCATTAAGAGCATCCTCTCTGGACTGAGGAGAACTGAAATTGCTACATTCTCTTTATTTTTGATAGTTTTCAAAAAATTTTAGGCTAGGCCGCGGTTTCTGCACTCTATCTTCTAATCCTTCATAATATAAATAATAAAGATAAGCATAAGAAAACAATAACAAACAACATACAAATGATAAACCTGCTACCACCATTACTAGAAAAAACTTTACCAAGCAAGAATGAGTTTTGCCAGGACAGATTACGCCTGCAGTTTACAGCGTACAGTATCCTGGTGGGTTGTATGACATTGACAAGTTGCTGCCACACATAACACGTCTTTCAAATTTCATGCGCTACATCAACCCTCACTGCAACTTAATTTCTTTACATGACAGTTATGCTTCCTCAAATATTCAAACCATAATAACAAACCAAAATAAACGAACACAACATTTAAAATATATACACCGTGTATTGCTATTGCCCACACAGATAAACAGAAAACACAAATAACATCTCGGCATCTCTTACAAAGTTGAAGGCATATACATAAATATTAGAGATTAGTATAAGAGTAATACATTAGCAATGTGTTAGATTTAGAGATACACAGTATAAAAAGTATAATAAAGCATGAAAAATAAATCTTCCCACAGGCCATCACCCAGTGGCTCTGCCTTCACTACATAAAGGCTCTTTAGGATCTTGTTACAGGTATATCAAGAGTTTAAAAACAGAATTTGCTCTTATTTACCCCACTTCAAAAACTATGCTCCTAAGGCAACCCAGAGAAACTGCGAGATTTCCTTTTCTGGCCGAACTACCGCGTAAATTCTATTTAATCTATTTCAATCCTCTTGATAAATCCAAACACCTATAATGTTGTCGTTTTCTTTTTAGTAATTAGGAGCCAATAGAATTCACCACAGCTTCGCAGCGCAGAACCAGGTAAACTTCCCAGCTTTTATAACTTTACCGCTATTTAAAAGATGTATTGCGTAAACTATGTTCTATCTTCTCTGTAAACCTCATTGATTTAGCCCAAAACAGTCACCAACAAGTGCCATAACCATAACTCTTGTGATCTGCTGAGCTCTGGCCTTTAATCTTTGACAGAGGTTACCCAGTTTATATGTCCAGACACAAACACGAGAAGCGTCTAATCTTTTACTTCATTTTTGGCCGTTCACTGTACATGTTGTACGTCCAATTAGGTTTCAAAGAAGATACACTATGAACCATCAAAAATGCAGGCCACCACCTTAAGTCGATTCACAGAACCATGGCTGGATACGCAAGCACCTATGGCCAACTTGGGCATCTGCCGTCCTCACGAGGGAAGAAAAACCTCATGGTAAAGACAAAAACATGCCCTCTTACCTGTCACTGCTACTTAACCATGAAAGGACAGGCACCCTTGTGACTTAGAACACAGATGAGATGGAACCAGTGCAAAACAGGTGGCCTCGCCCACCAAAACACTGACTTGACACGCTCTCAACGCACTGAGCTCTCTCATCCTGCAAAAACTGGTTTCTGTATGCAATTCGAATAGTACACTAGATCCATCGATTAAGTATTAGATGAGCATGAAGTAGTCATAACTCACCAAGTGGAGGAAGGGCATTTGCTCTTCTGCCTCAGTTTGCAAAACAAAATGTCCTGCCTTCGTGCCAGGGGCCTTAATGTGTACGGTACGCTTACCGCAATAGCCATTGATTGCTGCCACTTGATGCTTTGGGACCTTGAAAATTCATCACACCTAGTGATTTAATAACAATTCTCCTACGGTACCTTCTCGGGCGCTTTCTGTTCCTTCCTTCTTCCTGATATCACTGAACAGTCTTCCTAGCCAACTTTGTTCACAAGCCAGCAGCCTGCAATAGGGAGGTTAAAAAAAAAGATTAGCACAAAAAATAAATACTCACTATGGTAGAGGGACGAATTAATCTATTAAAAAAAGCATCATCTCGCATATAACAAATAAGGCACCAACCAATCAAAATGTTCACTTGTACTACACTAACAGAACTATCCTGTGCTTATTCTTTCCTCCATTGCGTAACTTGGAATCTTATTTTATGCCACCCCCCCTATATTCAGTGAACATACCCATCTTCCAACCTAAAGAAACAAATTGAAGAAACAGGTGGAAAACGTGCTGTACAGAGCAGCACACACACCGAACTCACTTTTAGTTATACCCTGACACGATTTTATGATTTATAAAAGAACGCTGACAGAGTTATAAACAATGTCTCTTTCTGAAAGATGTGTGCTTTTCTTTAAAAAGGTAAGACAACTAACGGATACAATTATAACAACCAAATCGCCACTTGCTGTTCCAAAGTACAAAGCCCCACCATCAAACACATACCTACTGCTACTTTAAATAGAACAACCAGCCATTTTCTTCATTCTCACCTGTATATCATGCATATCTGAAGTTCATAATTAGGAAAATATCAAAATGAAGTCGAACTACGACTGGTAAAAGCTTCATGAGAAGTAAAACTGACAGTAATTAGGGATATTCATAACTATGCTACCAAATATTCCTAAGCCGTAAAATAGGTAAACGTTTTGTAGCCTGACCCTTCCCGCGGTTAAATAACTTATCATCGAAGATAGTATCATACACAAGTTACTCCGTCACAACCAACAAGAATCCAGAACACTAGAAACAAAACACTAACATGCTCTGCTGAATACGAATAAGACCCACAGATAATCGATTTCCTCCTATCCCAATGCAAATAACTAAGCCATCACTATCCTACAAACACACTGGCCACCCTATAGATACTCAAAGTCACATTACTGCAGACAAGTAGCAACCTTATACCCAGTAACACATAATATAACACCACCACAACAAAGGAGAAAATTTACCAACCTGACCATTCATTCCGCGTATCTCACTTTCCTGCCATTAACTGGCGTAAAGGTACGATCTTATCAAAATGCCAGATACTAAGCCAGACCGCACCATAACCAAAAAGACAAGCAATCACATCCATAAATTGCCTGCCTTCCAAATCGAACCGTCATCAATTAACTGCCTAGGCACGTTCATACCAGAATTCCGGCACGCATTAAGTTAAAACTAAAAATTAGCCCTTCCTTAGTTAAGTAATCAAGCCTGCATATAGCCAGACCAATCACAAAACGTCAAGTCCTTCCAACTGATTTCCCCTGTCCAACGCCGACCAAATTAGACTTGTCACAATATCCACAACAAAAACCTGGTGCTGAAACCTTGCAAAGCTATTTTTTATCGTTACCAATATAAGTATCACTTCTCCAATACCCTTTTTCTATATGTTTGTTTCATATTATTTGTTAATCTCTATAACTGATGTGCGAAAAAGCATCATCACCTCCCTCGCCAGTATTGGGCATCCAATCTAAGACCAATCTGCCTGAGAACTAAGCAAAAAACATCAGCAAAAGCAAAAAGTCATAATCCTTCTGTACTCCTCATTCCAACTGAAATAAACTGTCATATGATCAGCCAATAGACAATATCGTGGGCATGCGCTGAGCTCAAGAGGGCTAGATGCCCAGTTGGGTCAAGTGCTGTACTCGCACGTGCGCAGAGACAGTTGCTTACCCTTTGTCAAACACAACTGGCACCCCACTATTACTTTCTTCCTCATGACCAACTGCAAATAACTGTTCCATATTGCATCAGCAAACAAAGCAAATCGGGGGGCGTGGCTTTCAAGAGGCGCCTATGCGCATTGGTTCAGTGTAACTGCACCGTGGGCAGAGACAGTTACTACCTTGTAAAAACCGGCACTCGCATTACTCCTACACCTCATGCCAACCTAAATATTGTAAACACTTAGCACCGGCATTAATCCTTGGTCCCATGTGCAGCAATAACACAGTGAAGACATTTCCACACATGCGGGAGAAATGGACTCGCCTGACACTAATTCGGACAATCTAAACCGACACCCACACACCTTCTACACGGCCTGTTACTAACCCACAAACCCCGAACCACCCCACGAAGATGGCAACGATTCCTAACCCCATACAACCTCGCAGCCCGACTGTGAATTATAAGAGATCAAGACTTTCAGTATCACGATTTAGTCGCCTCAACTAAATGCCAACTCATGAAACATGCAGCCAGTGCCAAAACCACAGCTTAATATGCAAAAGCATATTCAGCTTGCCTGTCCTATTCAGTGGCTGACATATGCAAACAATTAGTACTCACCTCTGCTAGACGAAGCCATCACAGGGCTTTTTGGCTGCTACAGTACTAAAGGGAGCACCCTGCTATGCAAGCATTCACCCTTACTCCAGCAAGGTTCCTAAGCTAATCGTGTGGGACGGAGCACACAGACAATATGCGAAAACAGCTGACTGCTACACCCCAAAACTGCCATACCTCTTGTTCACGCAAAAACACCGACCACCTTACAGGCAACATGTCTCACAACAAACATCGCGATGCCGTTCATTCGCTTGCGCTCCGGCGAGCCCCAATAGAAAACTGGGGCGTGCGCTTCCACATGCGGCAGACCGTCCCCGATAGCAGTACTATAGCCGGAACAATGTCAAATCACGAGATCCCTAAGTCTCACATACCTAACCCACTAGCGAGCACTCTTCAGAACATTACAACTACCTCTAGCATCTAACTTAATATAGCTACTTACTTGACCCCCCCACCATGGGAAAAGGTAACAAAATAGATGTCTGAGGTCTGAAAAACATCGCAACGCAGCAACTCTTAAGAGAACGATCCACGCACCAATACATACTCCGTTCCTAGGTGGACCCTCATAAAGTGCAATGGTGGCAGAGCGTGCGCGCGCCCACCCCCCAACGTGTACATGCTCCTGACTCAACTGTCGTGAATATAAACGCAGTCTCGCCGCATCAGAATATCTTTTTGCTCCAGATATCTCCAAACCCAGAGCTCCACTTCGCCTGCCATACAAATAATAACATATACCTTCCACTCTCCGCCCCTGGAGCCCTCCCTAACAGCCCTTCTATCAATGCCCTCTCACCAACTGCTCCATACGCCAACCTCATCAATTTCCCCCTTAACAAACTCACTTGTCAGTTGCTTGGCAGATAACAAGTCGTATAATAACACCTATCCTACCTTCCGTAAATACCGCCTAGCTTTTTCACCTTCTTTGATCTCCCAGAATTTTTCTTTTACCCGCTCCCTGCTCCTGTTTCATTTGAGCTGCAAAGACTACAGCTCCTCCTTTATATACTATTTCCGGCACAAACAGGCCACGCCCACCATTGTAGGCCAGCAATCTAGAAACATCGCAATAGAGAAGCAATTCACTATCTGTGATTTGCGCTACTTCTTAAAATAGCCACATCATATTAATTACTCGTTTCTGATTGGTAATTAACAATACAACTGTAAGCCCAACCTCTCTGTCGGGGAAACCATTGGCTGAGACATGCTGGGGTGGGAAATCTGAGTGAAAAATCCCAGAAAGAGGCAGAATGGTGGAGAGCAGATATGATACTGCAATAAAAGGTGCAGTGATTTTGAGTTTTGCAAGTAGCATGAGGGCTGACACCTGACTAAGAAGGGAGATGGAGGACTCATGAAGGGGGAGGGATGGAAGAGGATGGATAGAAAAGGGCTAACAACACGGCAGTGAGTGGAGATAAGGAAATCTGAGAATCTGTGTGTCTCACTGAATGAAATAAAATAAGAAAAGCTTTTATAAATTGTGTGTAAAATTAGTTTGCTGTGTGTGAAAATAGGGTGTGTTAACTGGAGGGCTGCTGGCAGCTGGAGGGAGATCTCTGTAGAATACTTGCAGAGTATATGCAGCTGGAAGTCGTGGGGGTTTAGGGAGCAATTTGGGGGTTAATTGCACAGGCCCCTGGAGTTGTTCCCCGGGCCCCTCTGCTGAGGTAGAATTCCTACCCCCCGCCAGCACTGATACCCCCACTGCCCAATTATCCTCTCCACACACCTCAAGTTTCCCAACACTCTCTCTTCAGCCTGAACTTGTACTATAATCCCCTCTGCACACCTCAAGTTTCCCCAACACCCCCTTCCCCAGACTTGTACAACATTCCCTCCCTAGCACTCCCCAAACTTGTACAGTTATCCCCGATGTGCAACTAAGTTTCCCCAGCAGCCCTGCTCTGTCTCTGTACCTTCTGCACCGCTCAAGGTTCTTCCCCCTCTCAACTTGACTCTTCCCTGCAGCCCAAACTTGTAACATTGTCTCTCTCTGCAGTTTCCCCAGCACATTGCTTGCACCCCCTAAACATGTTACATTAGGGCTATTTACATACACATTAAAGGGGTGGGTCACCTTTATAGTATGTTATAGAATTATCATTTTTAAGCAACTTTTCCATTGGTCATTTTGCTTCATTATTTTTTTTATATTTTTCTTTTAAATTATTTGCCCATTTTATCTCTTTCCAGCTTTCAAATAGTGGTCACAGCTACCATCTAAAAACAAATGCTCTGTAAACCTACAAATGTATTGTTAATGCTACTTTTTATTACTCATCTTTCTATTCAGATCCTCTGCTATTCATATTCCAGTCTATTATTCAAATCAGTGCATGGTTATTAGGGTAATTTGGACCCTAGCAACCAGATTGCTGAAACTGCAGACTAGAGAGTTGCTGAATAAAAAAATGAATAACTAAAAAGCCACAAATAATAAAAAATGAAAACCAATTGCAAATTTTATCAGAATATCACTCTCTACGTCATACTAAACTTTAATTTAAAGGTGAATAACCATTCAATATTTTGATGTATTTGTTTAAGATACATTATGCTTACTAAATGTAGGGTTGGATCTGTCCATTGTGTCTTTGTGTGGACCAAGATTTTATTAACTCTACGTTAGGTGGAATAAGGCAGAAGGACCCAGCTGAAGCAGGGCTTCCTAGTTATAGTCTGTGCCATAGCAAAGAATGACAAATTTTCAGCATTCCTTGAATGGCCATCTTATTCTGTAGCTTCTACACTTAAAACAAAAAGAGAAGCCTATACAGAAAGTGCATATACAAATATAATTAATGAGTCAATGATGGTGCCACAATCATCTTGCTGGGCCTGCACAAATACTTTTTTCAGTTTATAACCTTTCACTTGATATAACACTTTCTGCCCATATGCTGCTATTGAAGTTTACGTGCCATATACGTTTACCTCTCCCATACAATTATTATATATTTTTTATTTCAGATTTCACAAAGGCGATGCCCTTATTACCATGGCTGCTGGGCTTAAGACTAAAGGAGAAGGAGATAAAAAAGGTTTAGTTCCTCCACGTGCATATGCTATCTTTTACATAAGGGAAAAGTTTTTAGGGCTGCATGTGCCTTTAAGTAGTGCGTATACTCTAGGAAGCCATTGAGAAATACAGGTAGTACAACTATTAGGGGCCCTGCAGAACAATATGATGTACAGTTTAGTGTATCAGAAGGGGCCCCAGGTTTATACTGGGCAATAGAGGGAAAGTGTGTTCAAAATGGTGATTCCACATGCAGTATTTTGAACCAGGCAAGCCAGATACTTTTGTGATGTAGTTAGGTGTACTGTGGTTTGTATTGTAATGCAACCAGGGGTGCTCTGCCAATGAGGCCATTTGAGGCACTCGCCTCAGGCGGCATCGTCCCCCTGGTTTCCAGGGGCGGCAAAAATGCCGCTCCTGGTAACTAAGAGCCGAATTACCGGCAATTGCGCTCTCTGCACTAGTGATGTGGACCCTCCCGACCCCTGGCTGGTGCTGAAGGTGAGTGCCGTGGGGGGGCGGCAAAAATGAAAGCCCTTGGGCGGCATATTGGGCAGGATCGCCCCTGAATGCAACTATATCCTTCAGTGGCCTTTTTTTCTTACTTCAGACTATTTTATGTCTGCCTTTAAGGTTTCTTCAGCTAAAGAACCACTGGATCCATTTACAATGGAAAGGAAGATTCTGTGAGAAAGATGATAGAAGCTGGACTCCAGAATCCTTAAAATGTCAGCAACATAGACTAATTGTCTTTCTGGTTCGTCCATCTTCATATGGGTGCACATGCATAGTAGAGTGAAAAGCCGAACTTTAACAAAAAAGCCAGCTTTGACCATTGACCGTGGGCCATCGAAGAAAGAAGCAGAAGAAGGTAATCGCTTTAGGAGGATATTTGATCTATCTGACTGCTGCTTTTTTACTAGCACTTACCAGTATTGTAACCAGGTGCGAATATATATAGAGCAATGTGTAGTAATGTTTGGAGCAAAGTCACAAATTGTATTTTGCAGATTTTCATATTTTTCAGGATGATTTTGCAGTCGAGAGTCTGTTACATTGTTTTTTCACAAGAATAAAGACCAAAAAGTTTACTACAGCATATTCTCGATTTATTTCATCTTTATAAGGCAATTACACATGTGCCATAATTATAGTGGTTCCCATAAACTTCAAGGGAAAATAACCTAATCATCCTTTAACATCGCTAATAGCTTGTGCTCCGCAACATAGCACTTCTACATAACCTTCACAACTACTTGGTATGGCTCGTTTATAAACATTGGACAAATTTACACCCGGGCAGTAACCCATAGCAACCAATCAGTAACTAGCTATTTTTCAGCCAGCTGCAGGTTGAACGGTGAAAGCAAATATCTGATTGGTTGCTATGGGTTACTGCAGAGGTGTTAATTTGCAGAGTGTTTATAGATGACCCCCACTGATTTACCCTATGTGATGGAATCATGCATACCCATGCATTTACCTTGGTTTCCCAGTATGAGAGGGAGAACACACACCACTCTACACTTAGAGGCACATTTATCAAGGGTTGAATTTTGAATTCAAGTTTTTTAAAACTCCCATGAAATCAAAATTTATTTTAAAAAAATCTGATTGAATTAGATTCGAATTTAAAAAACTTGATTCTAGTTTTTTTCTCTAAAAAAAAATCTCAATTGTCAGGAAGGCTGCAAACAACTCAAAATGTATCCCTGGACCACTCCCATTGACTTAAATAGCAATTCGGCAGGTTTTAGGTGGCAAATAGTCGAATTTGAGTTCTTAAAAGGCCAGAGTTTGATAAATCTCGAAAATCAAATTCAAATTTTTTGAAAAACTCGAATCGAATTTGAATAACTCCCTAGTCGAATTTGACAGTTTTGACCATAGAAAACTCGGAAATTAGAATTTTCATTTCCACCCTTGATAAATCTGCCCCTTAGAGTAAGAGAAATATGAACACTTCTATACTATAGAATGATTACACTTATAAATACTCAGTGTCAGTGCTGCCCAACATCTGTGGTACTGAGGGCCAGATGTTGGCAGCCCCCTCAGTTCATAAAAATAACACTTAAAAATATAAACCATAATATATTCCTTGTTTGACATTCAAAAAGCATTAAAAGTACAAGTATGAATTGAAGCATTTTAAGTATGTATTTCCTGAAGGCTAAAAAGGTAGATTAAAGCATAGTATGTCCCCAGAAATCAAGGTTGATACTATCTAAAGAGATACTGACATCAGAAATTGAACCTTTTTTTTACATCTATCATAAAATTGACTTTGCATGCTTCTTATGATTTTGCCATAAAGTATTTGCCCAATGCTTTTACATTACCTATCTTGACTCCATGTGATCGCCATATTTGTGCAGCAGGAGTCCGTTAGCATTAGAAACTGCCTGCAATACTTCTTTTTTCATTAACTACTTACTGCCTCCTTTCTCCTGAGCTATTTTAACCCTTCCTAGACTTCCTCCTAAGTTTTCCTGGTTTTCAAGTATGTCCTCCTTATTTTATCCTTTTTTTCTATTCCCTGTCATCAGTCCTGGGAGTGTACTCCTGTGTTTCTGCCATTTATTTTTGTGTAAACAAATATTATAAACTATCTATATAAAATATTTTTTCCAGTGCCCAAAATGAATTGTGTGTTTATATATATATATATATATATATATATATATATTTTTTTTTTTTTTTTGAAACGTAAGTGGGGGCAGTGATCACAGGACTATCTTATTTCAATCCTTTTGAAGTGGTGTCAGTGAGAGCTTGTCTTGATTCCTGCCTGTTCAATTGACAGGCTCAGCAGACAAGGCTCTATTTACATTACAGCAGCTTGTATGAGGGAGGGGTAATGACATCACTCCAACTTGCAGTGCAGCAGTAAAGTGTGACTGAAGTATATCAGAGCACAAGTCACATGACCTGAGGGCAGCTGGGAAATGTCAAAATGTCTAGCCCCATAGCAAATTTTAAAATTAGATATAAAAAAATCCATTTCTTGTTTTGAAAAACGGATTTCAATGCAGGATTCTGCAGTAGTAGCACTATTAACTGATACATTTTGTAAAAAACAGTATCCCTTTAACTGACAGGCTGAGATGGGATAGTCAGGTTGGCATAACAGTCAGGTTTAGGAACTTCAACTAACAATTACTTACAAAAAACAAACCTCTAAGCAAAAAACAATCCACATGACCTTTAGGTAACTTTTAATTTACATTCATATTTTAAAAAGTTGTTTTTAGTATCACTTTAAGTAAATATTTTTGACCATTACATTCTCCCTGTAAAGAACGGATGGGGCTTGGGCAGCATGTAAGGCTGTACTGGCACACAGCAACCCATTCGCTGTTTACAGATTTAATTCTGCTGGCAGTGCATTTTAAAGCCTCTGATAGCTTCCATTGGCATATTACAGTTGGGGCAGTCTGAGTTGCCACCTAGGTCCCATGGCTGTGGGAGACCCAAGGCCTCCTGAACTACCTTTAAAGGGGATGTAAAATACTATTTTTTTTAATGAAAAAATTTATCTCCAATATACTTTAATCAAAAAATGTGTACCATTTTTATAATAAACCTGACTGTATTCAGTGAAATTCCCCCTTCGTTTTACTTGCTCTGACTGCTGCAGATAGGAAACTTCAAACAGTCCCTAACTGCTCTGCAGGGAAACTGATCATACTTTCAAAAGGCAGGGGGATCCCCCCAACGTACTTCCCAGAACTCAAGCAGCTTTGTTTGTTTCCCTGTAGAGCAGCCAGCGACCGTGTAGAGATTCGTTTCCACAGACCCAATGCAGTCTGTATATTCTGTAGGGATGCACCAAATCCACTATTTTGGATTTGGCCAAACCTCTGAATCCTTTGTAAAAGATTCAGCCATATACCAAACTGAATCCGAATCATAATTTACATATGCAAATTAGGGGTGGGAAGGGGAAAACTTTTTTTATTCCCTTGTTTTGTGACAAAAAGTCACACTATTTCCCTCTCCACCCCTAATTTGCATATGCAAATTAGGATTCAACTCGGCCGGGCAGAAGGATTCGGCCAAATCCGAATCCTGCTAAAAAAGGCCGAACCCCGAACCGAATCCTGGATTCAGTGCATCCCTAATATTCTGATTATTAATCAGTCTTGCTGTATCAGCTTCTATGGCAGATATTATTTGACTTGTGCTGTTTTGATAATTTATGATGATCCATAAGCTTAGCCTCCCAACAGAAGCCCAGACTACACTGAGCATGTGCATAGTCTTGGTCTTGCAAAGATGTTTAAAGGAGAATTCATCCCGTAATAAAAAAAACCTCCCCGTTACCCCCTTGGGTAGACCCTTCTTCCCCCAGCCTACCTGCCTCCCCGGGCAAATGCCCCTAATTTTTTACTCACCCCTCCGTGCAGATTCTGGCCTCGGAGTTCAGGGCAGCCATCTTCTTCTTCTCTGGTAATCTTCATGTCTTGGTGGCATTTGCGGTACATGCTCAGTTGGAGTAAATTTCTGGTCCAAAACCAACTGCGCATGCGCCGAAAGTCACGGAATTTTTTCAAAATCTTCGTGACTTTCGGCGCATGCGCAGTTGGAGTAAATTTCCGGTCCCAAACCACTGCGCATGCGCCAAAAAGACTGAAGAAAGATGAGGGCTGCCGTGACCTCCGAGGCCAGAATCTGCACGGAGGGGTGAGTAAAAAATTAGGGCCATTTGCCCGGGGGGGGGGGCAGGTAGGATGGGGGGAGGAGGGAGGGGATCTACCCAGGGGAGGGGTTTTTTTTTATTACAGGTTGAATTCTCCTTTAACAGTTACAAGATGATGACCACCTGTGGCCAACTTTGAAAGCATAAATTATTTGTTTTATTTGGCTTCTGGTGCAGCAAGTTCATGTTTATATTTTATATACAAAATACAGCATTTCTAGCATTATTCTATTTTAGACTTTAGTTCCCCTTTAATATAATATCTGTTGTATAACATACAGGGGACAAACACAAAAGTTAAAGAACCTAATGCAAGGGTAAGGGTTTATTGGTAAAGATTTAAAATACCAAAAAGTAAAAAAGAATGTTCAAACGAGGAGCATTACCATATGGTCACAATTAATCACAGGCATACCAAACAGAAACACAAAACTTGACATTCCAGCAGGGGGGTTACTACCCCCAGAGTTTACCCTCACCATGTACAGATTTGCCACAAACTTCCAGGTTCTGCCGCTCGCAAGAATGTTAAAATTTGAAGCTTGTTTTGTGCGACAAAAAGAAAAAGACGCACAACAAAAAAAAGGGAGCACACGTAATGGTTTATTCATTTAAATGTGGAATACAAAGCCTCGAAAATTGTTGGTGGTCAGATTTATTATAACTTGATCCTGTGTTTGTAATCTAGTAGTAATATATATATATATATATATATATATATATATATATATATATATATATATATATATATATATATATATATATATATGTATATATATATGTATATATAGATGTATATAGATATAGATGTATATATATATATATAGATATAGATAGATATATATATATAGATATAGATAGATATATATAGATATAGATATAGATAGATATATATAGATATATAGATAGATATATATATATATATAGATAGATATATATATATATATATATATATATATGTATATACATGTGTAGCAGTATGTTGAGCATAAAATGCATGTGAATTTGCCTTCCAAAAGCATAAACATCAAAAAAAGCCCATAGACTCTAATGTAGTTTGCTACAAAAATGACATGCGTCCACAATTTGTCGCACAACAAAATATTCATGAAACAAAAAAGTTTCACAAATTATTCACAGTTTTGAGAATTTTTTTGCAAAACAGGACAAATTCAGTTATCAGTAGTGATTTTTACTTTGTCTAACCGTACTTTGATATCACCATAGAGGTTGTTGCCTTCCAAAGTGTTTTTTTTTTTTTTTACCATACTAACTTATTTGAAGAAATGCAAATTTGAAGTTTACAAATCCACTTGGTTTCTATAACCTAAAGAACAATTTAAAAACGCCCCTGAACCGGTCGTAGCAATATTTTCCCACAAATACATTCATCCTAACCAATACACTTTCCTCTATTGCCACTTTTTCCCAATTATTAAAGCACAATTGCTAAAAATGACACATTCCACTTCAGGGAGGTTTAAGTCTTATAGCAAATTATCTAAGCCAGAGTGGACAGCAATACAAACTTTGGATTCTGACAAAAATCTTACCAGAAAGCTTTGTTAAGTTTTAAACTCTTCATTTTGGTATTTACACTGCTAGTTCAGAAAAAAAACTGGTGTAACTATTGTTTATACTGACTGGGTTTGAAGTAGGGTAGTCAAATACATTTGTCCCTAGTTTTGTGTGTTTTATCCAATACTTGAAATTAACTTTTTTTCTAATCACTTTTAGGGTTATTAGGGTGTTACCTTTTTTGTGCAATTCAGATAAATGTGTCCCTTTTTATATTTTGACAGTTATGTTCAGTTGTAGGTCTCTTACCTGCACATCCGCACTCTTCAGCTTCCTCGATCACACTGACACAACTTAAATCAAAGGGCTTTTTGTATCCGGAGTGAGCATTTTGACATCATTGGTCACATGATCCATTAAAGAGTAAGCCAGATGGATAATGAAGGTGTTATCTAACCAGGTTTGGTATTTATAATAATAGTAATAGTGAGCATTATGACATCAGTGGTCATGTGATCAATTACAAAAAAAAGACAGTTGGAAAATAATAAGGTTCTTGTGGCATATAAATATTATATATAAACTTACTAGCACAATACATAAATATATTAGACCACTAGGGTTAGTGGCGTAACTTGGGCTCAAAGTGCCCCCCGCAATACAATTTACTAGCAGCCAATATGTGACTTAAAGGAGAACTTTCTCGCTTGTCTTCTTTTCTCTAGGCATAGGCCTCCAAATGCGCACTAGAGTGAAAAGGCTGGCTTTTCCTTTCTAAGTTCAGCTGTTGCTCTGCTGAGCATGTGCTTGCCCAGACCTTGAAAAAAAGAAGATGGTGATAAGGATCTTTGCAGAAATACCCTGGGCTGGAACAATTTTTAACAAACAGGAGCATTGGCCTTGGGTATTAGGCAAACAATTATAATTACATTGGGGCATGCATAATTGTAATTTAAACTTAAGTTTTCCGATAAAATCCATTTATTTAATTCCCCTCTTTAAAATAAAATGCTGAGCTGAACATTGTTTTTATAAGAAAGTGAAATTAAATGTAAGCATGTTTTCAGTAAAATGCTTCTTTGCATTCAATATTATGAGCTTCTCTAATGCAGGCATTGCAGTGTTGGCTTTTAAGTCACTACAGTTTCAACTACAAGAGACCCCGGCCTTCTGGTTTTCAGAAAAAGAGCAATGGTGATTACAGCTAACTCCAATCCCTTTCCCCATTTATATATGCAAGTAATTCCAATCAGTGGTTTACGTTACACTGACACCTTAATGCACAGGCTACCCTAGGCCGTAGGGGCCCAGTGTGATCAGTGGCCAATTTCTATTTTCTTTTATTTTAATATCTATGCATACATAAAAATCCAGATTTTGCACCTGGGAAACTGACAATATGTCTAGCCCCATCTCAGATTACAAAATTAAATCTAAAAAATCAATTTGCACTTGGATAAGAAAAACACTGTTATACTTGTGGGTGGCAAAAGTTAGGCACCCCAAGTGATCCCATTTACTTACCTGACACCAGCGAGCACCATGGAGTGATCGTCTTCCGGCTTCTTCTTTCTTCTCGTGGCTCTCATGCTCAGTATAGCGAAAAGCCAAACTTTAATGGAGATTTCAACCCTAAAGTTAAAAAATCCCGACCCCCCTACCCGACATAGACCCCCCTCCCTCCTCCCCCCATCCTAAGTGTTACCCCGGGCAAATGCCTCTAATGTTTTATTTACCCCTCGGTGCAGATTCAGGCATCAGAGATCACGGGCGCCATCTTCTTCTCTTCAGAAATCTTCAGAATGAGACTGGCGTGTTGGCATTTGGTGCAATTTTCTGTTTCACGACAACTGCACATATGCCGAAACGCAAGAGAATTTTCAAAGCAGTTGAAGATGGCGCCTGTGAACTCCGATGCCTGAATCTATACCGAGGGTTAAAGAGATACTGACACCTGAAATTAAACTTTTTTTTTACATCTATTATAATATTGGCTTTGCAAGCTACTTCTAACTTTGCCATAAAGTATTTGCATGATGCTTTTACATTACCTGTCTGATCCCCCATGTTCCTGTATGAGGGGGCTGCCATATTTGTGCAGCAGGAGTCCGTTAGCATTAGAAACTGTAACTAACAGGCTGAGATGGGACAGTCAGGTTGGCAAAGTCAGAGTGTCAGAGAGTCAGGCTTAGGAACTTCAACTAACAATCATATACAAAAACAAACCTCTCAGCAAAAAATGATCAACATGACCTATAGGTAACATTTAATATACATTCATATGCTAAAATTCATTTTTTAGTGTCAGTATCACTTTAAGTAAAAGGTTAGAGGCATTTGCCCGGGGTAACACTTAGGCTGGGGGGAGGAGGGTCTATAATTTCAGAGTTTAATTCTCCTTTAACGGCTATTTCATTCTACTGCACATGCGTCTACCCCAGGAAATTTGAAGAAAGGAGAAGGTGTAAGACTATAGCTCCATAGTGCTCGCTGGAATAATCCCAGGCCAGTGCAGATTTCTCCTGATAGGTACACCAGCCCAGGGTGTCCGGTATGTAAATGCAATCACTTGGGGGTGCCTAACTTTTGGCACCCAAGTAAAAATGACTTTCCTTCTCCTTTAAAGGATAAGTAAACCTTTAAAATAAATGAATGGAAAAATGATGAGGGCCCTATTCTAAGATATTTTGCAATGTACATTCATTATTTATTTTGCTTTCATTCCAATATATTAAGGGATACATGTACTGATAATATGAATTAATTTTGTAAAACAGCGCCATCTGCTGGTCAATTTCCGACCAGTCTGACAGCACCACCAAGTGGTCAAGCAAGTTGTCAGGAGAAAGAAAGAGGCTGATGTTCTTCTGCTTAGGAAAAAAATAAAAACCTTTCTCAAACCTTTCCTAAGCAGAAGAACTTCAGAGCAGCCTCTTTATTTCTCCTGACAACTTGCTTGACTACTTGGTGGTTCTGTCAGACTGGTTGGAAATTGACCAGGTGGTGCTGTTCTAACAAAATTCATTCATGTTAACAGTACATGTATCCCTTAATATCTAGAAATAAAAAGAAAATACATAATGAATGTACATTGCAAAATATCTCAGAAACCTTTTATTTTAAAGGTTTACTTATCCTTTAAGTAAGTGTAAGGTTAGCTAGTGCGGTGGGACGGGCCTCTCCAGCGGAAGATTTATCCAGGCCTGAACAACAGCCTCCCAATAGTGGCCCTGGTTGCAGACATTAATATGCTTATATGCCCTAGCAGCAAGGGCCTGCCCTGACCCAACGATGGTGTGTGCAAGTCGGCTCACCTGGATAAACCTGTGGGTTCCGCACAGTTACAGTTGTAGTATTTCTGGTCAGCTGATCTCTGAGGCAGCACAGAGACCATCAGAAAATGGTGGTTCAAGGCAAGAGATGTAAAAGGTCAATATTTACTTAAATATATATATATCAGTATGACAAGATTCTTTAATTTACTGTGCTCAAGTATTCATTTTGGGGGTATAGTTTTCCTTTAAAGTTTCTAATGTTAACAGACTCCTGCTGCACAAATATGGCAGCCCCCTCATACAGTAACATGGGACATCAGACAGATAATGTAAAAGCATCCTGCAAATACTTTATGGCAAAGGTATAAGTACCTTTCAAATGCAATATTATGATAGATGTAAAAAAGGAGTTTAATTTCTGGTGTCAGTATCTCTTTAATGGATGGAGATTGTGCAGATCATAGTGACTGCAGTGTTGTTAAAACCATATCCTACATAATATGAAGTTAGTTCCAAGGCTTTTACTTTGGGTACCATTCTGTGTATGTATTGTTGAATTGTGATTCCTTTACACTCGAAATTGAATTGATGACCTTTTTTTGCAATTTCAGGTTTGTTAGACATTCATTTTCACTTTTTTTCATGTTGCGGAGGAATGTATAATTACTGTTGCTCCAGCTCCTAACTCTACAGTGACTTTACAGACCCCTAACTGGTACGAGGGACTGCCAGAAACTGTATCTGTCTCATGGTGATGCCTTCTAAGCAATTTGGGAAGTTAGCATTTGCAAAAGACAGAATGGCCATTATATGTGAAACTGGACGTGCATTTATTAACATAAAGGAACAGAAGTCTGCTGGGCCAGATATTGTTTTGAAAGATTATGATACCCTTCCCAGCTCCATTAATCTTTTCTATCCTTTCTGGCTTAACATCTCTAACTGTAAGCCTAAGGTCTGGTCCAAGAAGCTTCAGATACAGTTTTCTGTTATGTTTATCCAAATTGAATCAGGTGAGCCATTGTTTAAAGGGAGATCTGGTATCTATTTTGCTGGGTGTGGGCCATTTATTGTTATGTTTTTACATCTATAATGAGCTATCTGCAGAAGTTTTTCCTGCTCAGCTAGAAGCACGTGAATACGTGAAGCTTCTTCCATTGGCAATTTTAAACGTTTTGTGTGGTATGTTGGTGTTATTGTATCTCGTTCTGTATTACAGACCATTGTGCCTTTACAACTAGAAGGAGCGATTATATTCTTAAAGTTGCCTTTCTTCCGAAAACAGGTTCAGCAGACAACAGGGTTAAAGGGTTTAGTTCATCTTAAGTAACTTTGAATATCAATTCTTCAGTTGGTCTTCGTTTTCCTTTCTCCGTTGCCTCTTTCTAGCTTGAAATTTAAATAGCAATCTGGTTCTTGGGGGTCACTGACCCTGGCAGCTAAAATTCATTGTTTGTAAGGCTACAATGTTATTAATATTGATAATTTTTTTTACTTTATCTTCAAGACTCTTATTGAAATCAGTTCCTGGTTGCTAAGGTAAATTTGACCAGGACAGCCAAGTCATCTTCAAATTAAAGAGCTGCAAATAAAAAAGTTAAATTCTTCAGAAACCTCAAAAATGAAAACCAACTGCAAATTATTTCAGCATATCACAGTCTACTTCATAGGAAAAGTTAAAGGAGAAATAAAAGTAGGTCCAAAAATCAGCCAGATATCTGTTGGGTGAAGACCACACTGATGTACCTTTAATGTTCCTGTCGCTGGTGTTTCTGGATAGCATCTCTGTAATCCAGGTGCAGAATCTGCAAACTGTTACAATTTGATACATTTCTCAGCAGCATCTGTGGAATATTAGAAACTATTGTATCAGTTCTCACAGTTGCCTTTAATTAAACTCAGGGATTCTGCTGAGCATCACCAAAAATAGGAAATGGAGCAACTAAAATTTGGAACAGTTACAGAGTTGGTTACCCCTTCCCCTTGGGCTTAAAAATGAAGCATTACAATTGAATATTAGAAAACAGGTAAAAAAAATAGAGAACAACTGAAAAAAGTCTTTATTTCTGACCACCTGAAAAGAAAAAAAAAAGTGTTTGGAAGGCAAATAGCCCCTTTAAAACATATCTATGTCCAATAGATCATTAAAGGACCAGTAACATCAAAAAAAATTTTACAAAAATTTGTTACAATACAACGAAAAAAACCCATCAAGACCAATAAAATTTAAAGTAGCAAATCCTTTATTAAGATATAACTTACAGAAACTCCACTTCCTGTCTTCTACAGAAACGGCGAAAGGGCGACCATCCATGCTGCTGTGCTTGATTGCTCTTCTCTGGCTCTTCACTGACAGCGTGTCGCTCTCCTCCAGCTCTTCAGAAGGCCGCAGCGGTGTTATTATGCCTGTCCCCACTGTAACATAGCAGACTGCCAGCATACAAGGGTAACCCAGAACCAGCTGCCCCTGCATTATTTTAACCCTCCTGGCACCGAGAATATTCCTTCTGCCTGCTGCTGTGGGCTGCTGGGGAGACGCGCAATCAATGTCTGGATCAGTAAAGGGAGCCTGCCTTCCGAAGGTGAACCAGCTGGCCGGCATGTTTGTGAACGGCAGGGCCCTGACCAATGTTGTCCGGCTCTCCGAACATCCCCAAGGCGAACTGCTGCCTTCACGATGGCTCCAATCACCTAGCAGCGCCAAGACTCCCGCCTCTCGTTTCCCGATTCCTCCAGAGCGGAGGTTATACAATCCTCAGCCTTTTGCCCCGCTCGGGCTTCCTTATTATGTGCAAGGCTCTCCTTTTGGTGCTGGAATCACTCCGGTTTTGTTACTGATGTAACCGGAGGAATAGAGGAATTCCGGAAACGAGAGGCGGGAGCTGCGGAGTCTCAGCACAGGGAACTAGGCTGCTAGGTGATTGCCATCGCAAAGGCAGCAGTTGGCCTTGGGGATGTGCGGAGAGAGCCGGACAGCATTGGGCAGGGGCCTGCCATTCACAAACATGCCGGCCAGCTGGTTCACCTTCCGAAGGCAGGCTCCCTTTACTGATCCATACATTGATTGCGCGTCTCCCCAGCAGCCCACAGCAGCAGGCAGAAGGAATATTCTCGGTGCCAGGAGGGTTAAAATAATGCAGGGTCAGGTGGTTCTGGGTTACCCTTGTATGCTGGCAGTCTGCTATGTTACAGTGGGCACAGGCATAATAACACCGCTGCGGCCTTCTGAAGAGCTGGAGGAGAAGATCGACACGCTGTCAGTGAAGAGCCAGAGAAGAGCAATCAAGCACAGCAGCATGGATGGTCGCCCTTTCGCCGTTTCTGTAGAAGACAGGAAGTGGAGTTTCTGTAAGTTATATCTTAATAAAGGATTTGCTACTTTAAATTTTAATTGGTCTTGATGGGTTTTTTTCGTTGTATTGTAACAAATTTTTGTAAAAATTTTTTTGATGTTACTGGTCTTTTAAGTTAAATAAAAGACTAAGATCATACAACATAAAAATCAATTATCAAAAATCAAAACTAGATAAAGGTATAACAATAACACAAAAATCTCTCTTTAATCTCGCTTAAAGTAGGAACAAATAGTCAATGAAATAATTTATTTATCACTAATGTAATTGACAATTGTCTTAAGAAACGGAATTATTAGCTGTATCACTTGTGGTATCCAATAATGTATATACCAACTGCCTTTCCTTTTCAACTTAATATTACATTATAAGTAACTGCCTTCTTCCTTTATTTTAGACCTGACAACAATATTAATTGCAGCTTGTTCTGCTATTGCAGCAGTTATTTTCATTATTGGAGTAGCTGTTTACTGTGTCAGAAAAAAGTAAGTAGACGGCTATAACAATTAAAAATCAAAAAATGTCATTTGAAAACTATTGTCATTTATTTATAGATATATCACCAAAACTTCCTGGCCTGGCCGCTGATTTCCCCCCCCCTGCACATATCTAGCCAACAAAGGGGTGTAAGGATGGGCCATCATTCCTATTTAAAATGTGGAATTTCAGCTCTTAAATGAGAAATAACTAACAAAGAAGTAAGCTAGAAATGTTGTACATTATGTTTTGGGCTTCTTTACCAGCCCAAGGCAACCACAGCCCTTTAGCAGTAAAGATCGGTGTCTCTGAATATGCCCCAGTAGCTCCCCATCTTCTTTTCTGCTGATTCACTGCACATGCTCTATGCTGATGTCACTTACTGAGCTTCGGGACCAACTCATAATATACAGTACACATAGAATATAAATGTCACAATATAAAGCCGATTAGTAATTAATACAGATAATTACTACATGGCAGCACAGAAACCAGTGCAACTAGCATGGGAATTTAATAAACAGCCTTGTAGCATCAGCTTATATTACAATCCAACCTCGTTTTCTGCTAGATAATTTGCAACGACCCCTAAGCTTAGCTTCTCAACAGCTGCTCAGAGCCCACTGAGCATGTGAGTGTCGCAGACACTTTCCAAGATGGTGACCCCCTGTGACAAGTTTGATGTCCTGGATCATTGTTGAAACTTTAGGCTGGTGCATTAAGTGCGGTATATACAGTGCGGCATTTTTAGCCATATTCATTTTTAGGGTTTAGTTCTCCTTTAAAACTACCAGAAGTGGCTTTTTCTACCCCTGTTAACCTAGTGGATGCTGCTACTTGAGGCAAGAAATTCAACTTGCCCCATGGCAACAGTGTCCCTGAGCACTTACTACTACAATAATATAGCAAATGAAATGTGAAAACAAAAAGGTCAGGGGATGAGACAGGAGGATATGAAGACCCTACAATGTAAAGGTTATAAACATTCTTGCAAAAAGTGACTATGGTTATGCTATACACAGTCTCAAACAGCATAACAATGGCACCTTCCTCAGGAGCCACTCCCCTCTGTTGTAAACTTCTGTACCAGAGGATAGATTTATATAAGCGTGTTTTTGAAAAGCTAGTTTTTAAAATTACAGGTTCTTTCGCTAGCACCTTTTCTACTCGTCAAGCTTTTATTTGATTATGTTTGATGGCTGCACCAAAGTTAAAGTTGGGTCTTGAAAGTCACGTGAAGAAGTTTGAACCAATGTTAAAAAATTTAAAAAATGGTGTTAATTTGAATTACATCCATTGAGACACATAGATGTGTGACGTGTGTCTGATTTCCTTGTGACTTTGTACTCAACAACCCCCTACAATTGCAGTTGAATCCAATTCTTTTGCACAATGAACTAAACCCTGATATTCTACATTGAACAAGCTCAGTTAATGAATTAAAATGAGATGTAATACTGTCAGTGAGCGGATCAGTTTGTTTGCTCTGCTTTTGACCATAATTCATTTTATTTGTGACTAATGGAGAAAAAAGCCCCAGTAGGGATATACAACTCTAAACCAAACATAGAAATTTCAAAGCGCCAACAGTTGCAGAGAAAAGGGAGGAAAAACAAAGAGTCCCATGTTTATCATTGATGAAACAATGGTCTATTGTCATTTGTTAAGAGACACTTCTGGTTTGGCCAGTCCAGAGGCAAATGTGGATGTGTACCAGCCATTTCAAGGCCCTATGGGTGAACCTCCTCCTGTTCCACCACTTAATCGTATCAACAAAGATAAAGGTAATGAGGATCCACTTGCCTCTTCCAAGAGACTTGAATTTTACTCTTTTAATAAATCAGGGTTAAATGAACCTATAGGACACGAAGACACAAGTCTTGATATGGTAAATGGACAGAAAAATGGACCTGTGCCAATGGCATGATAGAGATACGATTAGTTATGGATGTCAGGGCTACAGGGGAGCAAACGAGCAGTATCTGCTTTAAAGGAGGTTCACTTGTAAACAGCATGATTTGTCAGCAATGTCAGTTCCTGTGAGCCACTATCAACACTACTGACCATTTGACAGTAAATAAAGATCAATAGAAAGTTAATTATAATGCAGTATAATAATTGTAATATTTTCAGTACGTTTCATGTTTTCCATATCATGCTTTAGTGAAAGCTTATGTGGCAGTTGTTGTTTGTTACAACTCTTCTTTGTGTCTTTTTTTTTGTTTTGTTTTATTTACTTGCCACTGTTTTTTCTTAAAGGAACAGTAACACCAAAAAATTTAAATGAGTAGTGTTGCCCTGTATTGGTACAACTGATCTTTTTGCTTCAGAAACACTACTATATTTCATATAAACAAGCTGCTTGTGTAGCAATGACAGATATTGAAAAAAGGCTATATGGCACAGGTTAAATAGTGGATTACAGATATACATTGTGTTCTACAGAGCTTATCTGCTGTGTAACCTGAGCCTTTTCTCCTTTGAATGGCTGCCCCCATTGCTACACAGCAGCTTATTTATATAAACAAAAGTAGTGTTTCTGAAGCAAACACAGCAATATTATCAGTGCATGGTAACACTGCATTATATTTTTATTACTTTAAAACATAATTTTTTTTGATGTTACTGTTCCTTTAATTTAGCAGAACATCCAAGACTCAGCAACAAGTATGTGGTGTTAGGATTTTTATTAGTTATACAGGTATGGGACCTGTTATCCAGAATGCTCGGGACCTGGGGTCTTCCGGATAACGGATCTTTCGTAATTTGGGTCTTCATGCCTTAAGTCTACTAGAAATTCATTTAAACATGAAATAAACCCAATAGGTTGATTTTGCTTCCAATAAGGATTAAGTATATCTTAGTTGGGATCAAGTAGAAGCTACTGTTGTATTATTACAGAGAAAAAGGAAATCATTTTTAAAAATTTGGATTATTTGGATAAAATGTAGTCTTTGGGAGACAGCCATTCCGTAATTTGGAGCTTTCTGGATATCGGGTTTCCGGATAAGGGATCCTATACCTTTAGTTCTATAAATACTGTTTAACAGTAGGAAAAGGATTCTTTATTCCTTTGAAGCCCAAAAAAAATAGCCTGTTAATGTTTTTTAAATTGTTTATCCTGGAATAACTAGCAGGACATACATACTGTAAGAGGGGATTTCTTGTTTAAACATAAGTTTGGAGCACTCATACAGGAGTAAATTTTAAATAAAGCCTTGCAGGGTATCACTGAAGAAATGAGAGACTTTGCGTTTTGTGCCAAAATTTACCAAGTGAATTTGCACCAAAGCTAACGTGTAAAATTTTTTTTATCCAGAGATTGTCCAGTTTTAGCAATATATTTTGAAATTGCACATTATTTGGGCATCATGGGGCCCCTATACCTCCTGGGCCCCCCAGCAGCCGCAGGGTCTGCTTCCTCTGTAGTAATACCCCTGGACTGTTCCTTATGTGAACAGAAGCGAAGGCTACTGCTCTCATAGGGGCTGATTTTCAGCTTGTGCATTTCAGCAGCCTTATTTCAGCCCCTCATGTGGCACTTGCTTAAGTGTTAAAGAATGAATGCCATTATTTGACAGCATTAAAATGACTGTATGGACATTTAGGGGCAGATTTATCAAGGGTTGAGTTGAAAATTCAAATTTCGAGTTTATTTTAGTGTAAGTTGACTAGGGAATAGTCCAAATTCGATTCGAGTTTAAAAAAAAAACTATCAACTATTCAACTATCCGTCATCTAAAACCTGATTAATTGGATTTTTAGCCTATGGGGGACCTCCTGCAATCAATTTGTCATTTGGTGGACTTTTGAAAATCAAATTTATTTTTTTTTTTTAAAACAAATGAAATTCGATCAAATTCAATTCGAATTCGGGGTTGATCCTATTCACTTAAATTAATAAAATTTGAATTTTTTAATGTTTCGATTGGTCATTTTTTTCAGAATTTCTGAGAGTTTGTGTTTTTAGAAATGTACAATTTTGATAAATCTGCCCCTTAGAGATAGTGACAGCGGACTATAGTTCTTCATAGTTCGCTTCCTTTCTATAGCAATGGGAAGCTCCATGAGTAGCCAGAAATTTGAGCTATCTAAGCTACTCACATTTTGTTAAATTACTTACAGTGATCCATGGGGGTTTGTTTCTGTTACTAGTCTCTATTCACCAGTGTTTTTCATTATCATCCATTGTTCTTTTATGATTTCTGTAACGTTCCAATCACACATGGGCTTGTCTACTTTCTTTATTTTTAGGCAGTGCCTTTTGTCAAAATGTTGAAAATTTTAAAACAAATCAATTCCCCTGTATAATCAGTGGATAGTGACCATAATTAGGACACAACTGAAGGCACTTGGTTATGCTTAATAATGGCACTAGTGTGCTATACTTGTAGCCACTGATTATGCTAAGAATTGTTATAGATTGTTCCCTTGAGATTTTTTTCCTGTGATTATGCCTGCCCAAAGGTCAGATATTTGCTTTAAGCTTTATATGCCCACCACGTGTATGGCTAAATTGGAGAGACATCTAATTGACGGAGATGCATATCATGTGTAAACTTTATTGGAAATACATATTTTCAGTGTTGAAGACTAGGAATCTTATTAATAGATGTATTTGGCCATATTGGCCAATTAAACATGCAGTCTTCAGATATTCTGATTTTGTTTAGTTAATTTATTTACATTTAAATATATGTGATCTAGGTATCTCCAAAAAGTTGACAAAACCACCTAGAGGTAATGTAAAAATACATGCCATGCCAGGAATGAGCTAATATGTATTCCTTTTAGTTTAAAGGCTTGTACTTTGGTGAATTCTCAGAGCTTCACATGGATTCTTATGTAATATATCTTTTTATTGTAATTATTGCAAAATGTGTTTGAGAATAAATATATTTAGATTAATTTTAAAGGCTTTTTTTATATGTAAATTATTTTGACCCTTGACTAGTCGTGGAGCATGCTCCATAGACCCAAATCTAGAAATCCAACCCAGGATCTTTAAGGTTTGAGCAGTAACAAAAGAGATTTATGTGGATATCTTTGGGTAAGTTGAGATGGATAGAGCTTTGATCTGTTTACATAAGATATTGCATACACTCTTCTGTCTAGAATATTGTCTATGAATTTATATGGTGTCGCTAAATAAAGATTTTCACAGCTGTTTTGTACACAAGCTAGTCGTACAGTTGTGTTCAGAATAATAGCAGTGTGTTTAAAAAAGTGACTAAAGCTCAAAATCCTTACAATAGCTTTTATTTCCATACATACAAATTCATTGGGAACACTGTACATTGTATTCCAAATGTGTGTTATTCCTGTACAGAAAGTGAAGAAATGGGGATATCAGGCTGTTCCAAAAAATAGCAGTGTCTGCATTCTTCTTGACAAACTCATTTACTGTAAACTGAAACTGAAAATGTTTCAAGATTTTGCTTTCCTTTGAATCACTGAACTAATATTTAGTTGTATAACCAGTATTTCTGAGAACTGCAGCACATCTGTGTTACATAGAGTCGACTTCTGGCACCTGTTACATTCAGCGCCGGATTTAGTGGAAGGGTGGCCCCAGGCTGCATAGTCCTAGCACCCGCATACCCCCCTCCGGTGCGAGTGCACATGCCCAGCGGAGTTCACGGCAGCCGTCTTATTCTCATCGGTAATCTTCGGAATGAGACTTGCGTATCGGCAAATGCGCAGTTGGAGCAATTTTATGTTCCGCGACAACTGCACATGCGCCGAAACTCACTAAAATTGCCAAATAGTAAAGGCTAAGGTTAAAAATGTCCTGGGATGATTTTCTGGCAGATTAAAAGGTACACACCCATATCTGAATTGTGGACACTGTAATTGTACCATTCCAGGGAGAAATATAACTCATCTTTTGAAAGGTTCCAAACGTTTAAAACGTGGGTGTTTTACTTGTGACAACTCTAATGCCATATGCCACATTAAATGCGGGTGTGGGTTAGCCTATGTAGGGCAGACAAGTAGACCCATAAAGATATGTCTGAATGAACATAAATCTACTATCCATAATTACCAAGCACCCAAGGAAGAAGATAGAATAAAAAGGCACCAGGGCCAGGAACAGTAACAGAAAAGACACTACTCTGGCTATTTATTTCTTTCAAAAGTCATAGGGTGCCTCAATTATGTTGGCATATACTGGAAAAAAATTGGAATAAAAACGGACAGGATAAGAAAAAAAACTTTAATACAATGTAAGTCTCTTTGGATTTGGGTTCTTCAAATCAAGGTCTCTGGTGGCCTAAATGAGGAGTTCAACTTGACATGTTATTTGTAACTGTATTGTGAATGTTTTGTACTAATTCCACTTACTTTTTTTACAGAGTTGAATATTGAATTGAATATACCAGCGACACATTCTCCACCTCCCAACTAGCAGGGTGAAAGCAGGTTTTTTACATGTATGATTTGGTAGCAGGATCATAGCCATTTATTACACTTCAACTGTTACTTCGCTATGTTGCTTGGATATTTTTGTTGTCATTTGAGGCTTACAAACTAATATGGACTTTGGACTCTTCATCAGTGAAGGAGCTCGTTATATACCCCCCTTTGCTAAAGGGTACCCCCTCCACTGATGAGAATAGATACTACACTTGATCTTGGCCAAAAGGCAGAGAAGCAATAGAAATCGGTACACCCAAAAGATCCAACACCTAAGCACATGAAAATGAATGTGGTCTATACTGTCCATTGTAGTGAAGAGTGCTCAGATATATACATTGGGGAGACAAAACAACCATTCAGTAAGAGAATGGCCCAACATAGGACGGCAAACTCCCCAGGACAATACTCCGCAGTCGATCCATATCTAAAGTAAAAGGGACACTCCTTAGAGGACAAATTTTAGACCAAGATGGTTTGAAAGATATATGAAGGAGGGAGGCCATTTATGCCAAAGTGGAAAAACCATCCCTGAACAGAGGAATGGGCCTGAGACAATGCTTGTCATCAACATACAATGTCGCTTTAACATCCTTACCCAGCGGTTTCATAACAATTCACGCTTCCAGTCATGTACATTGAAAAATTAACACCTGATCAACGTACCATTGTGACTGGATCACACTTTCACACATCTGTGAGTTTCAGCCAACACCATCTAAATAAAGTTCAATGGAAGCATTGTGATTGGATGTCTGTGACGTTACTACCCTTAAGGGTTTTTATTTCCCTACAACTTCAGAAAGTCCAGTTGTTTTAGAGATTACTTTCCTGTAGGGTTATTTAAAAATGTGGTGTGCAAAGTACGTGTGCCATTACCCTTACTAACTAAGGCAAAACCTTCATGAAGAAGGAGTCAGGGATACTTGTGGATAATAAAGTCAGCTGCAGTGAGCAATGTCAGTCTGCAGGAGGAAGAGCAGCCAAGGTATTGGGGGGAAATGTACTGTAATAAAAGTTGCAAAGAGAAAACCAATTTCGCACAAACCAGAATAAAATCTTTGTAATTGATATTTTCCATGAGAATATTATTGCATTGAGAATTTTAATTGTGCATTATGCACATTTAAGAAGTGCTTGAAGGTGGCATACTCTTTTGGAACAAACATAAGTTTTTCAGTAAGAAGTTTTTCTACATACACTGCACACTGGTGCCAACTCACAAATCTGATTTAGTCTCACAAGCTATATTACATTCGTACAGAAGTAAATTTATTCACACAAATGCATACATTGTTGCATTACAAATTACATTTTACTGGCTTTTATCAAAAGCAATGTAGGTTTATGGAAGGGGTTGGTAATTTTTCCCTTCACATAGCAATGGGAAGGCCTTGTTTTAAGGGACAGTTAGTGAGATTCAATACACTCACAGTTTGTAGAGAATACTTTCCTGTTATTTCCTGTTAGCGCTGTCTGCTCCCAATCATGTGACTCAGCATGAACATTATCAAGGACCAGTGAAAAGAAAGACGCGTTCCTACATTCGCTGCGGTGTACCAAAGTACCTCCAAAAAGTTTTAATGTGCAGAGTACAAAAATCAAATGTTTCAGGAGCTTACTGCCGATGCGTTGTGTATGCTATCACTGACAAAGGGGGCAGTAAGCTGCTGAAATGTTTCATTTTTGTACTACGCACATTAAAACTTTTTGGGGGTACTTTAGTACACCAAAAACATTGTATCCAAAGGGTGTGAGGGTCTCCAAAAATAAAGAAACAGATGTAAAAAGTAGAAAAATTTATTAGGACATGAAGACCTAACGCGTTTCATGCCTATAGGGGCACTTACTCATAGGCCTATGAGAATCCCCAGTGACTCTCTGAACCAAATCCGGATCCTTAAAGTTACATGGCTTTCTGTCACACTAACAAGGAAGTAAAAATAATTGATACTTCCTCACACTATAAAGGAACAATAATGCCAAAAAAATTAAAGCGTTTGAAAGTAATGAAAATATATAGTATGTAGTGTTGCCCTGCACTGTTACAACTGGTGTGTTTGCTTCAAAAACTCTACTATACTTTATATAAACAAGCTGCTGTGAAGCCATAGGGCCAGCCATTCGAAGCTGAAAAAGGAGAAAAGGTACAAGATACACAGCAGATAATAGATAAATTCTGAAGAATCCCATTGTATAATATAGAGTTTATCTGTTATCTATTGTGTATCCTGTGCTTGAATGTCTGCCCCCATGGCTACACAGCAGCTTGATTATGTATAGTAGAGTTTCTGAAGCAAACACACAAATTTTACCAGCGCAGAGCAACAGTACATTATATTGTTATTCCTTTAAAAAACTTTTTGGTGTTACTGTTCCTTTAATATTACTGAATACAGAACTGAATTTGTTTTGCTTGTCTAAGCACAATGGGAAATTAAGCTCTTTAAAAACTCTATTATTGTGTCTGTACCCCACGTAATACATCCAGTGCTGCAACTAGGGATGCACCGAATCCAGGATTCCATTCGGGATTTGGCCAGGATTCTGCCTTTTTCAGCAGGATTCGGCCGAATGTATAGTAGAGTTTCTGAAGCAAACTCTAAAACTCAAAAGAGCTTCTGAACCGGAATCCTAATTTGCATATGCAAATTAGGGGCGGGGAGGGAATCCGTGTGGATTCGGTACATCCCTAGCTGCAACCCTTTCTGTATAGTCTGACAGAAGAAATATCATAATCACAGTGGGGCTCATTTATCAACACTGGGCAAATTTACCCATGGGCAGTAACCCATGGCAACCAATCAGATTGTTGCATTTATTGTTCTACATTCAGCTGGCTTTAAAAAGCGAATCACTTTTTGATTAGTGTTCATAAAGGTTCCTAGTGTTTTTTGTTTTTAAGTAGACAGTTATTTCAACATTATATAAACTATGTGCATTTTGATGGTAGAGCCAATCTAAGATATTGATAACTAAATATAATAGCACTTTAAGATCTAACATGACATCATTGCAAGAAGCAAAGAATAACACACTGAAGATTTCTGGTGTCCAAACATTTTAACTGAGATTGTTGGACCGATGCACAGGACTGGCTGCTCCCTGAATATTAGAACTTATTAACAGTGATTCAGCCAGGAGCATTTTCTTTGCAGTGATTCCATACAGAGCTGTGTCTGGGACAGTAATTCATTCTGCTGTTGGGCCTGTACCAGCACAATGTTCTCTCAACTCACCCGAGACAGGGAATGTCATTTCACAACTCGCAGGTACTAGGAAATACCTACATTTACTGTAATATTGTCTTTACGGTATAGTTTAACTTACTCTGTGCAGCGAAAGTCCAGCTCTGGCAAAGAAATTTGCAGAACAATTCCAAGAAACTACTGGGAGGACAGTCAACTTGTAGAGTTCCCTGCAAAATTGACATTTTAGTCACTCCTTTCCAAGGGTAAATTATCCTAAAAGAGAATATAATGTTATGTGGCTAAACAGGCATGGCTATATTAAACATTTGTATCATAAGCACTGCTTTGCAATTTCAAATTAGAGCCCATACTGAGAATGGATTTCTTAAATATGTTCACCTGTTTTAAAAACATGGGCACATAACAAAGGATAGCAGATCCTGGGATAACCCACGCAATTAGGGGAAGATTTGTTACAATGTTAGGGCAATGGCACCAAAGTCAATTTAAAACATGAAAAAAGCAACTCTTTTCATTCACCTCTCCCTTTGGTAATGAAATAACACTAAAGCTTTACTGAACGGCCAACTGACTATGTTCCCAAGGAATTTTTCTTATTTGATTTTACCTGATTTAAGAAGCTCCAGCATGAAATAGGGATTTGGAAATAATATATATATGCCAAAATGTGTGATCCAGATTGTTGCAGCAGGAGAAAATATTAATACTAATAATACTAATACATTTTTACATTTTTTTTTATAAATTTTTACTTCAAAAGCTGTGAGAAATAGGAAAGCAAACAGATGTGGTAAATAAGTTGCCAAGTAAAGATTACAACAGAGGTTACGTTTTGCACTCAATGTCCTTTAGAGAACAAAATGAAAGGTCGTACAGGTAAACGCATTGAATTATCCATTATTGTGGAACAGCAGAAAGAACCCCTATACTCCCAGTAATTGTATGAATGAGATACTTGCAGAAAGAGTGCTTATTCTCTCTGTGATGTGTAGTCTGGAAATAGAATAGGAGGTAGCAATCCAAATATTTTAAAGTTAAACGCCGATATTACGTTTCTATGGGACCAGAAAAAAATCAGTACATAAAATCAAACCAGGTAACCTTTACAGACTTACTATATACTGCACTGTTAACAGAAAATAATTTAAAAAAATAGTAAAATCTGGGATATATATATATAAAGGTTGGAAGGATCAGCACACTCCATTTTGCGATGAACAAAGTGTTTTTTATTAAACACACATAACTCCAACGTTTCGGTTCCGCCTGGGAACCTTTATCAAGGATGGTGTGCAGGATACAAACAGTGATTTATATACCCACCCCCCTAAGTGAATTTGGCGCCTTCATGACGTCACATGTCCATATACAGTCAGTAGTTTCAAAAAAAGTCTTTCTTTTCTGTGCTCATATGTGCCATTTCAACCTTTGACCACACGGTGTCAGTGTTGTGCCTCTCCAGAGGCTCTTATCTCCATATATTGTAACATAACACCCAGTCACATAATACATCCCTTGAAAAAATTGAAACATATTACTTACAAGTAGCGGAGACTAATCACATCAATCATAGCAGTATTAGATTGTTACAATTACCTAAAAAATGGAAAAGAGACTGTTACAACTTGGCACTTGGCATACATTTGTTGCAAATTAGGTTAGGAAACAGCTTAGCTGGAGTTGCCCATTGAGTCCTTTGGGCGATACACAATCCAACTCGTGTATCCAAAACGCTTCTCGTTTCAGCAATAAATTATCAATATCGCCACCTCTTGGTGGTCTTTTAATCTGGTCGATGGGCATACACTTAAACGTTGATGGATCGTGTCTAGCTTCTTTCCAGTGTTTGGCTACTGGTTGCTGGGCAATATCCTGCTTACCTGGTTCAACCTTTCTCTCCGTATCCAGAGCTGCCCTGATGCTTGCCCTGTGCATATTCATCCTTTCTTTCAACTGTCTAGTTGTTTTGCCACAATAAACCAAGCCACATGGGCATTTTATAATGTAGATAACCCCACTGGAAATACATGATAGGTTCTGTTTGAACACGCTGAAAGAAGGGAGAACTTCACATCCGAAGAGATACGTGGCATTTTGTTTAAAGAGACATTCACTGAAACCTTTGGCAGCCTAGGAGCCAAGGAAGCCTACTACGAATTATTGAGGCTTAAGAAAAAAGAGGTAGAGCTATTCCTGCATGGAATATCTCTATCCGACTACTACCGCGAACAGAAAATCCCAAGGGGCTTCCGGATAGCTAATGTGCCTACCATTGGTAGGTCGAACCCGGAGTTCTGTAAGCGTTGGTGTAGTATTTTGGACCGTTGCTCCCTGGACCTAATCCTTTTGGTGACTGAAGAAGTTGGTCGGGAGCTCAGAATACTGCGAAGTGACCTGGAGGCATTCGAGCAGGCGCACAGTACAGCGATTGCAGCAGATACAGAGGCAAACTGGCTACATCGGTTACAAGATCAAGTAACAAAGTATAAGTCAGATATACTTGCCTTCAAGAATTCTAAGCGCCTACGAGTTGCACAGGATTACAAGGAGACGAGAGTGTATCGGTGGTTACAAGGTACTGTCCCCTTTAAGAGAAGGGGCGGAGCCAGAAGACCGCAAAGACCAGAGGGATACCACTCCAGCAGTGAAGGCTCGGACAGCGACCGGGGATTCAGCGCGCCAAGAGGAACAGCTACATCCGGTTCAGCACCACGCACGCCAGCACAAGGAGCTTTTTTAGAAGCAGCCGGGACTTCCAAGGACCCAGGAAAGCCGCCCGTAGAGGAGGGAGAAAACACCACAGCGCGCACAAGATCGCGGAAGCAGGACAGGCCTCCCCACAAAAAGAAATGATCTTCAACCTGTCGTCCCATCAACTCACTCCATCTGAGCGATCGCTACTGGAGAAAGGACTGAGTTTCGTTCCGATGGTGAGTAATCACCCTTTCAATCATGTTGTTAATAATTACAAGTTTGCCAGACAGTTGAGATTGAAAGATGCATTTGGTGGGGAGGTGGTGGAGGGATCAGAAGTACAAGAGCAGGCATTAGGAGCTGAAGCTCATATAATGGAAGATCATATGGACGTACACGAACGTGCCTTTAAGCCTAAAAGTACTTATGATCCCCCCAACAGCAATGCCTCAATAAGGATTTTTCATCGGCTTTTGAATAATGACTGTTTATCTATAAATCGCAATATGCGCAAATGGAGGGGCAATTTAACCCCTGCTGAGAAGGATGCCATTAAAAGTTTGAAAGAAAATAACAATATCATCATAAAAAAAGCCGATAAGGGAGGGGCCTTGGTGATCATGGACTATGCCTATTACAGAATGGAGATCATGTTGCAACTATCTAATACAGACAATTATGGGAAACTTACGTTTGACCCTACAGAGAAGTTCAAAATGGAGCTTAAGGCCTTGATTGATAAAGGGGTGTTCGAAGGTTGGCTCTCTAAGCAATTAGGGGACTATTTAATACCCAAATATCCTGTGTTGCCTGTAATCTACACCCTGCCTAAGATTCATAAGCACTCAGAGAGACCACCAGGGAGACCTATCATTTCGTCCACAGGTTCTCTTAACGAAAAAATTGCTCAATATTTGGACGTTCTTTTACAGCCTTGCATAACTACCACAAGTAGCTATTTAAAAGATACTACTGATTTTTTAAATGTAATAGCCAGCATTGATTTACCCATAGAGAGCTTGCTACTTGTTACAATGGACGTGCAAAGCCTTTACACTTGCATACCACACACTATGGGCATTGAAGGTGTGAGAAGGTTGATAACCGAAAATTCATCATACAATGGTCCTGATATAGAGTACATATTACAGCTATTGGAGTTTGTGCTCCGGAAAAACGATTTCAAATTTGAGAACAGTTTTTACATTCAACGCACGGGAACCGCGATGGGTTCGAAGGTCGCTCCAGTATATGCAAATGCGTTTATGTGTTGTTATGAGGATGAATGTATATATGGCCATGAACTGTTTAAACAATATGGGAGTTTCTACAGACGTTACATAGACGATCTGTTTTTTGTATGGTCAGGGACAGCAGATGTCCTAGAAAGCTATGTCAATAGCCTTAATACCTTAGACGCACCGGTTAGATTGACATTGAATTATGATGCCCATCACATTAACTTCTTAGATGTAGAAGTATACAAACATCATGGGAAATTACAGACACGAATCTACACTAAACCTACTGATAGAAACATGCTGCTACACTATAGCAGCCATCATCCCAAGCATTTGCTGGACTCTCTGCCCAAGTCTCAAATGATGCGGGTAGTGAGAATAGACAGTGTCCCTGAGCAGTGTGCAGAAGATTTATCCAAAATGGCGAACAAGTTTTTGGAAAGGGGATATCCCAGCAGTTTGATCCAAAACACTATAGATACAGTCAAACGTATTGAACGAACACAGTTGCTACAAAACAAAGCGCACGAGGCAAAAAACAGTGATACAGGGGACATATACTATGTCAGTAAATATAACCCCCAAAGCAAGGCAACAAAAGACATTGTAATGAAGTATTGGGATATTGTGGCAAAAGATGATGTTCTGGGCTCTAGAGTTTCCAACAGGCCAAAGTTCAGTTATGCAAGAAGCACAAACCTCAAAGAACATCTGAGTCCGTCCGATCCAGTAAGTAAATATACAAAGCCCAAGGTGCAGCATTTTTTAACAGCCAGGCCCGGTGTCCATAGATGTACAGGCTGTGTAGTGTGTAGTACACTGATCCTGGGGAAAGAGTTTAGGCACCCCAGGACAGGTAAAAAATATGCCATCAAACAGAACCTATCATGTATTTCCAGTGGGGTTATCTACATTATAAAATGCCCATGTGGCTTGGTTTATTGTGGCAAAACAACTAGACAGTTGAAAGAAAGGATGAATATGCACAGGGCAAGCATCAGGGCAGCTCTGGATACGGAGAGAAAGGTTGAACCAGGTAAGCAGGATATTGCCCAGCAACCAGTAGCCAAACACTGGAAAGAAGCTAGACACGATCCATCAATGTTTAAGTGTATGCCCATCGACCAGATTAAAAGACCACCAAGAGGTGGCGATATTGATAATTTATTGCTGAAACGAGAAGCGTTTTGGATACACGAGTTGGATTGTGTATCGCCCAAAGGACTCAATGGGCAACTCCAGCTAAGCTGTTTCCTAACCTAATTTGCAACAAATGTATGCCAAGTGCCAAGTTGTAACAGTCTCTTTTCCATTTTTTAGGTAATTGTAACAATCTAATACTGCTATGATTGATGTGATTAGTCTCCGCTACTTGTAAGTAATATGTTTCCATTTTTTCAAGGGATGTATTATGTGACTGGGTGTTATGTTACAATATATGGAGATAAGAGCCTCTGGAGAGGCACAACACTGACACCGTGTGGTCAAAGTTTGAAATGGCACATATGAGCACAGAAAAGAAAGACTTTTTTTGAAACTACTGACTGTATATGGACATGTGACGTCATGAAGGCGCCAAATTCACTTAGGGGGGTGGGTATATAAATCACTGTTTGTATCCTGCACACCATCCTTGATAAAGGTTCCCAGGCGGAACCGAAACGTTGGAGTTATGTGTGTTTAATAAAAAACACTTTGTTCATCGCAAAATGGAGTGTGCTGATCCTTCCAACCTTTATCTATGATTTATTGATCGTGCACCTCGAACTCACAAGCTAAGGAGTGCGGACACCACAGACAATTTTATATATATATATATATATTTGGATCTGCATAGTGTTACTTTGTATCAACAGTCAGCTGGCCTTAGCCTGCATCCTCCAAACCCCACAATTCCCTGCACACATGATTTCAATAAAGAACAGTTGCATTGGGGGTTATGTAGTTCCTGCATGTTGTCTGTAAGCGGTGGAGAAGTTGTTACAATTTGTAACATCAGTGTTTTAGTCCCTTCTTCCCTGCCAGGATTTCAAATGATGCAGGAAGAGAAGAACTGTTAACCAGCTACATCTCAGCATAGAAAATGACATTTATTCATACTTTCTTGAAGAAACAGGTAACTGTGATAGGTATATTAGAGGTTTGTATGCTATGTGGGCCTCTTTATCATGTTTTGGTATGGAAGCCAGTTTCCCTTTATGAAACAGTTCTAATTAAACATGTGTCTGGCTATATTTCATTTCTGCTATGAATATTAAAGGGGCTCTCTTCCCAAAACATTTTTCTTTGCAAAATGAAAGAAAACGGAATTCTAATCAGTTTTCTGATATACATTTATTACATTTTTCCCCAATGGATTTATTTGTAAACACACTTGCAATTGAAAGCAGCGTTTCCCTTATATTAGCAATTGAACCCCTAGCGGCATTAATACGGCAGGACTCTAATATTACGGGAATTTCCATTGGGTCACAAGACCATAAACAGATGTTGTTCTCGGATGATATGCTGGCAATTGTAACTAAACCGTTGTCTTCCTTACCCCACCTGTTTAATATACTTGACAAGTTTGGTGACCTTTCCGGTTTAAGAGTGAACCCGACAAAATCTGAAGCCCTATCATTAGGAATCTCCCAACAGCATAAAAAATTAATACAACTTAATTTTGACTTGCAATGGAATGATAAGTGTCTACACTACTTAGGGGTGAACATAACAACCACACTAGCAGGGTTATACCGAGTGAATTATCCCCAGCTTTGGAAAGAAATTGACTCCACACTTACCAAATGGTCCAAATTACGATTATCATGGTTCGGCAGAATAAATGTGGTTAAAATGGATCTTCTCCCCAAAATGTTATAATATTTTCGTGTGTTACCAATAGAGATTCCAACTCAACATTTAATTATGGTGCAACGGAAACTTATGAAATTTATATGGGGCAATAAGAAGGCTAGGCTGGCCCATAAGACGGTTTCAAATGTGAAAGGGAAAGGAGGCCTTAGTGTTCCTAATATAACATTTTATTATCAAGCAGCCCAGATTATGTCTATAATCCATTTCTACCGCCCCATACTTCCATTATGGGTGCAAATTGAAGCAGAACGTATTAAACCATTGACTCCTGCTGCCTTACCGTGGCTTTCTAAGCAAGAAAGGCCTCTATCTACTACCCCAATAATGAAAATGGCATTAGCAGTGTGGGACCAGGTTCGGAAAAAAATAGTTTTAAATTCCTCTTATTTTCCTGCAATGCCAATATGTGGTAACCCTGCCTTCCCCCCGGGCTTACAAAGATGTGATTTTGAATGGTGGCAAGATCATAACATGAGATTTATATACCAATTTATAGGACTTCAAGGTATTAAAAAATGGGACTCACTTAAGGAACAAAGTAACATTCCGGAAAATGAATATTTTCTGTATAAGCAAATTTACCATTACCTTAAGGAAGTGCTTCGAAACTCTACCAATATAGAAACTTTAACCCCTTGGGAACATGTTTGTTTGAAGTTTCCATGTAGTAATGGAGTGATTTCACTGTTATATAAGGAGATAGTAAAAAAGTCTAATTCTTCCCCTCCTTCCTATACCAAACAATGGGAAAAAGACTTAAATACCACTATAGATGAGGATACATGGCAGCAAATCTGGGTAAACACAGCTAAGAGTTCTATTAACATTTTGGCACAGGAAACGTTATATAAAGTAGTGAGTAGATGGTATTTGGTCCCTACCAAATTGAATACATACTATCCAAACTGTAGCCCTCTCTGTTTCAGGAACTGTGGGAATAGAGGGACAATGTTACATACATGGTGGGAATGTAGGGAAGCTATGAGACTTTTTTCCAGAATATTTACTTTAATAGACTTAATTACAGGGATTAGACTTCGGAAAGATCCCATCCAGGTACTTCTTAATAAAACGATTCCAGTATCTGATAAATATCTGCGTAAATTGATTCAATGTATTTTCATTGCAGCAAAACAAACCATAGCTTCTTCCTGGAAAAAACGTTCACTCCCCATATCCATGTTTCGTACCAAAATGAACTGGATTATGGTGAATGAACGACTGTTAAGTATTATTTCAGACAAATATAATATTTATATGAAAATCTGGACCCCTTGGATTAGGTATACCAGTCAGTGATGGATATATCTGTTAATTGTGAAAGATGGGAGAACCCTTAACTAGAATAAGGTTGGAACCCTGAGACGATATGACTAAATGTAAGGAGGCATTTATTATTACATGACAAAATACACACGGAGACGAATACAAAGTAACAAATGACATTACAAGTTTATTTGTTTTTTGATATGCAAATGACATTATGTTTATTTACATGTCAATGTGGCAATGTAACTTTATGTAATATGTTTTCATGCAATGTAATAATTCTCCTCTGTGTAGGAGAGCACATACATTTTATAAAGGAAAATTCAAATGGTTTGTTAATATTGATGGATAATAAAAAAAGTTTTGAAAGAAAGCAGCGTTTCCCTTTTTATTCTGTGCACTACTAGTTCTGACTCTTGAAACAGTATAGTAGACAGAAGCTGACTGACAGACCTGAAGAAGAACGGACTTCTGTTGAATCAAAAAAATACAGCAATTACACTCTTCATGCTTGGCATTTGAGACAAAAAAAATGATTTCTCAACAACTCAACACCAGTTCAATACAAAGCTGGCTGTAGGGCTTAAAAGTCAGCCATTCCCTGTTTTGGTGATGTGAAAAAGACTTCAGGGTAGAAAATACATGAAATTATTACTGGGAATTATTGATGTTTTTCTCAACCCACACCCGACCTCTGCCTTTCTTTTATAGAACTGCACCAACACGCCCCACTGATGATTTCACAAAAGGGCGGGATGGACAGGAGCTCGCCTATAAAACCGGAAGCAATGTTAAGTTGAAGACAGAAGAGCTCAATCGATATCCGCCCGCGACCGCTAATGGGGCAGCTAGGTCGGCCCAATCCTGCCTGACCCCCGGGTCCCGTGGGTATCGGCCTACCCGCACCTCACTACTGGAAATGAATCAAAGACATAGGGGTGTTGCACACAGTTTTTATTTAAAAGACATAAGACAAAAGCAAAAGGTGTTTTTTAGACATCAACAGGAAAAAAGCAACTAAGACTGGAAGGTGAATGATTATTTACTGCGCAGCAGTAAAGAGACTGAAGTTTATCACAGCACAAGTCACATGACTGGGGCACCTTGGCAATGTCTAGCCCCATGTCAGATTTCAAAATGATATATAAAAAAAATCTATTTGCTCTTTAGAAAAACTGATTTCAGTGCAGATTTCTGCTGGAGCAGCACTATTAACTGATGTGTTTTGTAAAAAAAAAAAAAACATGTTTTCCCGCTACAATATCCCTTTACAAAGAGCAAACTTTCCACCTTTCGCATATCAGCATTACAGTCATGGCTAAAGACTGAGAATCCTGATTTCCCAGCATAATGATTCATAATAGATTCTAGTGCTTTTAAGTAAATATATTTGTAAATGCAATTTGTGATTTGTTTGGCCCTTTCTGCACTGCTGTTTCAGACACTGAAACAACATAGCAATTCTTCTTCTTTACAGGTCTATTAATCAGCTGACTTTCATTAACCAGCAGTGCATGGATTAGAAAGGAAAGGCAAATAATGCTTTACTTTAACAGATAAATTAGTGTTGAGAATTTTTCGATTGAACATTTTACTATTTATTTCTGTGCCAATGAAATGTTTAAGTGGAGCTCTACTTTCGGTACAGGTTATGAACTACTTTAAAGAGCTGTACTATTGCTGCTGCCAGTGTCAGACTGGCCCACTGGGATACCAGGAAAACTCCCAGTGGGCCCAGGTGTCTGGCATTTGGTCTATTTCATGGCCATTCCCTATTTATATGTGAACAAAGAGGCTAAATAGATGGAATAATAGATTATAGTATGTATGAAAAACATTCACAAAATGCAAACATTTTGTGAAAAGGTGCAGAAAACCAATACAGAGTTTCATAACATGCTAGCTGGTTCCTACTAGTATTACTTGGTTGTTATATCTTTTTTGGTGAATGACCTAGAATGTGCAGCCTGAGGGTAATTATTTTTAAGTGAAACCTCAATGAGGTGATGGTGGGAGCAAATGACAAAGGCTAGGACAAAGTGTGTTTGAGACTAGGAGAACTAGATAAGTGCTAAATAATCTAAAATAATGAGACAGGGAAGGAACATGTGAATAAATTCCTTCAGCAAAGGGGTCAATGTGATATTCGAATGAACACAAGATATTTGTTTTAACGATATTATTTCCCTGTTCATAGCCCTGCATGTGCACATGCTGCATCCTAATTGTAATATTGTTTTATTGTAATATTTTATTCTCAGTTGTATCTTTTAATGTATTTTTTAATGTGACACCAAACTTTAGCCCTTCTATTGCTAATTTATGTTTTAATGATTTCTTTATCTTTAGGAGAGTCAAAGAATATTAGCAGTTTGGAAGAAAGTATTTGGGAGTTTTACGGTTTTCTCTGGTGTGTTCTAAGTTGGTGAGATGTAGCAAAACATATGCTGTGTTAGCCATTGGTAGAGGCACTATTAAGTGGAATTAAAGTGATACCCTACAAAGAAAAATGTGCAAGGTCTATAAATTGCAGTACATGCAGTCCCTGGGTTAAGTACGAGATAGGGTATGTAGGTTTGTTCTTAAGTTGTATTTGCATGCAAGTTAAAACATTTACATTTACATATCAAATGCAACAAGACAGATGTTTGTCTTAAAATATTGTTTAGTTTTACCTTTCTGTGCATATGTATTTTTACCTTTCTGTGCTCTGCAGTAAACAACACATGCCAGAGGGGATTGGGGCAGGTGGTTTATTAAAACTAAATGCTAATAAAGGCCAAGCAAACCACAGTACATTACTGTAATAGCCTCTGTCTGTAAGTAGGAGTTGTATGTAAGTCGGATGTATGTAACTCGAGGACTCCCTGTATACCATGTTGCTTAAAGTAGTTGAGAAAGTTTAAAACTGAAATCTAATTGTTAGTCCGTAAAGGGTATCAGTTTAATTTTGCTTATTATAAGATGGTGGAATTTGTTTCCATGAAATAATCAATATAATTGACTTTCACTCCAGCGACTCTCTCCTTAGATCAGAGCCAGGGTCTCACATGAAGACAGGCAGCAGCAACTTGTAGCTTATCCAGGCCCCAAAAAAACAAATTAAATTTACAAGTGGCAACTACTAATGTCTGTGTAATGACCTCAATCTTCTCTCTTGTCCAAGGGATCCAGTGTGAATTGCCAACAACTTTGGTCTGAGGTTAGCAGTTATAATCACTGGCATCAGTGCACTAGAAGTGCTTAAAGAGATAGTTTTTATTTCTAAATTACATTTTAACTGCAATGTACTTTACCATATAAAATGTTATTCCTGATTATCCTTGTTTCCAAGAAGCCAAATATATACAATTATAGACATGTTGGGGCAGATTTACATAGGGTCAAATATTGAGGGTTAATTAACCCTCGATATTTGACTGGCGAATTGAAATCCTTCAACTTCGAACATCGAAGTCGATGGATTTAGCGCTATTCCTGCGATCGAACGAATATTCGTTTGATCGAACGATTAAATCCTTCGAATTGAACGATTCAAAGGATTTTAATCCATCGATCGAAGGATAGTCCTTCGAAGTATTCGAAATTCAAAGTATTTTTTCTTCTATTCCTTCACTCGAGCTAAGTAAATGGGCCCTGTTATGTTGCAATAAAGTGCTTTGAGAAATTAGTCTCAAATCAGCTCCATTATAGCATCCAATACAGAGCAACTGCATTTTGCATATAGGCCAAACACCTCTAAAGTTTGTTACTGCCTTGCACTTCACATGACTTATCAACTAACTAGGAACTTGTATATGTGTAACTTAATATGAACTAAAGGTTCATTAAAGGGGACCGGTCACCTAGATTCCCAATTCCCAAACTGAAGGAAACAAGATTCAAACAATTTATATAGTGTAATTAAAGTTGACTAATGTGATAAAATAGGATTTTGAACAATTTTTGGGGTGAAGGTTCCCCTTTAATATGTTAAAACTAGAAGTAAGACACCATCAAATGTGACAGATAGAAGCTTATCTCAGGGTGCTGCCTAAAGGTGGCCATACATGTAAATCGCCCAAATGAGCGGATCTCTCCCCAATATGCCCACAATGAGATGGGCGATAGGCTGATCCGATCGTGGGCCCTACGCAACCAATACTGGTGGTTGGATTGCGAGACCGCATCAACGAATAGATGTGGCCGCAATCCAGTGGGATTTTTAACCCTGCATGATCAAGATCTGACTGATTTACGGCCAGATATCAATCGGGGAAGCCCGTCAGAGGGCCCCACACACAGGCCAATAAGCTAACAAGTCTGTCGCCAGCTTAAGCCCAAAACTGTTCTCGGTATATATACGCATGGCCAGGTCCGCCATCAGAAAAAAGAAATTGGCGGTCATGCCCCCCTCCCCTGTACAAGTTAAAAAAAAGAAAACATTGGTGGCCAGGGCCCCTACAGATTCAAAAAGACAAAAAAAAATAACTTAAATTCTTAATAACTTAAATTTCGGCAGGAGCCCTTGGTCCTCTTCGGCAAGCAATCTTCTTTGTTCTTTTCCCTTTGCATCTTCTTCATTCTTTTCCATTGCAGCTTCTTCTTTCTTTTCTGTCGCTGCTTCCTCATTCTTTTCTATCACGGCTTTTTCGTTCTTTTCATTTGAGGCTTTTTCGTTCCTTTCCGTTGCAGCTTTTTCGTTCATTTCCGTTGCAGCTTTTTCGCTCTTTTCCGTTGCAACTTTCATTCTTTCTGTTGCGGCTTCTTCATTTTTTTCCCCATTGCGGCTTGTTTGTTCTTTTCCTTCACGGCCTCTTCAATCTTCTACGGAGCGGTCTTCTACTTTCTTTTCCATCACGGCTTCTTCATTGTTTCCCACAGCTTCTTCTGCAACACGGCCAGGCCCCTCTTAGAACCCGAAATCAACCGGGACAACAGTCAACCCTGTGCCTCCCTGATGGCGGCCCTGCACATGCCTGATTACATCTATTTGATAAGTTTTAAATCAAGTTTGCACATGACACTGCAAAACTAGGTCTTAAACAAAGTGATAAGACAGTGAAAAATATTATCATGTAAGGAACAACAATAAATTCTTAACACTTTAAGTGCCAGCAGAATTTCACATTTTGGTTACACGAAATGCCAGTTGTTTTTGAAACATTTGTGCTCTCTCACTTTAGGGGCATTTTCTGAGGGGAAACCTATAGTTTACCTAGGAAAACTATACATTGTTTTTTTCGGAAAAACTGAGCTTTCTAAATCTGCCTGAGTTTTCATGTATTTCCACCTCTGCAAAAAGATTTATAGCTCTAAATACAAAAATAAATGGAAAATTCCTATTTTTCACAATAAATACATTTACACCAGAAAAATATTTTATGCATGAAAATCCAACTGATTTGGAAAGCCTCATGTCTCTCGAACATGCCAATACCAGATATGTATAGTTTTAGGGAGATTTAGAACTTCTGTACAGCAAAAACTCCCGGCAGTATATTACTGCAGAAAATAAGGCAGAAAATGGCATACTTTAGATTCCAAGGCCAAAAAGTTCTGAAACATTAGGTTTACCCCAGAAAACCATATATTTTTGAAAAGTACACATTCTACTGATTCCAAAATGGGTAACTATGTCTCTCTACTCCTAACTACAAAACAGCAAAGCTTGTCTGAACGTAGCGGTTTTTATAAAAATGTATCAAAATTTTGAAAAATCACTTCAAAGGATTTATTTTGCTGGTCCGCATATTCCACACTGTATGAGGTACCAAGAAAAAGCACCCTGAATATGATTGCCAGGAGTCCACTGAACAGTTTGATGCCCATTGTGCATTGGTTTACCAAAATATCTGGCATTTAGAGGCCCCAAAATGAAGTTAGCGCATACAAATAGTCCTGTGGGTAACTTCAGCTAATGAAAAATGAACACATTGACTGCTTTTTTTGTGGGGTAAAAAAGCAAAAATATAGGTTTACCCCCCCAAAACCATATATAGTTTTGGAAAGTACACATTCTACCGAATCTAAAATGGGTACCCATGCCCCATGAGTCGCAAGGCTTTCTCAAAATTGTTGGTTTTGGTGAAATATTTGAAAATTGCCTCAAAGCTTTTCAGCATCGTAATGTCCATGTATCATAACCAGCATAAAGCATCCTAAATAGGAGCACGGGGTCTAATAAACAGTTTGATGTGCAAAATGCATAGATTTACCAAACTGGCATACAGAGACCCCCAAGTACAAATAGTGCATATGAATTTTCATGTATGTCACTCTGGCTACCTCAATTTCAGCACCTGGTATGTGTATTATGTGCCATGAGCCCCCCCCCCTAACAGTACAGAGACCCTAGAAAACCATATATTTTCAGAAAGTACACATTCTGACGAATCCAATATGGGTAAATATGTGTTTCTACTGCAAACTGTCAAACTGTAAAGCAATGCTGAACGTAATGGTTTTTATCAAATTTCTGAAAATTTTCACAAAGCTTCAATTTTACCCCATTATATGCCCCACATTTCTTAACGTTTCAGCATGAAACATACTAAATATGAGCACCAGGGGTCTACCGAACACTTTGATGGCCAATATGCATAGATATACCAAACTATGTGGCGCATGGAGACGCCCAAAAGACAATAGTGTATATACATTTTCACGACTGATGCGCTGGCTGCTGCAATATAAGCACCTGGTATATGTATTACGCAACATAAGGCCCCCTAACAGTACAGAGACCCTAGAAAACCATATATTTTCAGAAAGTACAAATTCTGACGAATCCAATATGGGTAAATATGTGTTTCTACTGCAAACTGCCTAACTGCAAAGCAATGCTGAACGTAAAGCTTGAATTTTACCCAATTATATGCCCCACATTTCGTAACGTATCAGCAAAAAACAGAACGACAGAAGTCTACTGAACACTTTGATGCCCAATATGCATAGATATACCAAACTATGTGGCGCACGGAGACGCCCAAATGAATATATAGTAGATAAAATTTACAAGGCAAAACAAAATAAGACAGAAAAGTGTGAAACGCTAATAAATCCAATAAAACCACAAAAATCAACGTTTTTTTCCAGACTAGTTTAATTGGCTGTCAGAAGCACCGTTTCAATATTTTAGCTAGGCCAAATAGGTTATACGGACAGAAACAAGCGAACACAACATATGCAATCCAATCAGTGATCCAACCGATCCAGCTCACAACATCTTTAAACAGCACGGCACAAAATACAATGTTAGGTACAAGACCAGTTATCATGAAAAACAAGACATATAAGGGGTAATTTACAGAGATCCCACAGACAAGGACCACAGCACAGGGGCACAACAAAACAAGTTCTTGCAAAACAAAGTGCTGGCACAAATGGATATTGGGCTCCCTACAAGCTCTTGACTGGGTGTTAATTTTGGCATTTAACTCAAGCTCATAAATTATTATTACTATGAAGTTCCAGAATGGAGGGAACACAAGCAGCTCGATTGTATGCAAGTTTACAAGTTTATACTTGCCAAGTCTTGACCTCCATACAATGAATGCTTAACCACCACGTCAAAGCTTGGGGCTGTTAGTATAGCAACATTCTGACACGTTTCTAGGAGTCAGCAGTCATATGCCGATTTTTTACAGAACCGTGTTCTCATACTTGTCCATAATCAAATTGGATGCATATAACCCGGAGTCCATTCACCTCATGGTCAACGCGCGTTTCACCTTGGATGGCTTCGTCAGGGCATTGAGCAAGACTTGGCAAGTATAAACTTTTAAACTTGCATACAATCGAGCTGCTTGTGTTCCCTCCATTCTGGAACTTTGGATAATAAGCACATTGTTCTCTGCAGGAGCAGCCAAAGTCGTTACTTGTTACTGTGTAGCTGATCGCTACCATGCTTCTTATCAGTAATAACAGTAACAGTTATGAATTGCCATACTGTGACTTTGTTTCTCTTTCCAAGCTGAATGGCAGATAACAGGAGACTGTGATATACAAGCGCTGAAGATTAACCCGCTTATATCTGCTCTTAAATAAGGAATGCCTAAATAACCCCAGCCATCATACCTCTCAGTCCTTTTAAATAATTCGCTCTTGCTTCTAATTGCTGCTAGTAATTAAACTATTAAATATATATTTATATATGAATTGTTAAGTTGAAATTTATGTTGTGAATTTTTGCATTATATGTCATCTGCGTAATGAGTTTTGCACAAGTTTTTTGATACTTTATGTGAATTAATAAAAATGAACTCCAAAAATCATTGTATTAATTATAAACTTTATTTCAATAAGAAGTAAATTACAGAGTGCGACAAAAGGGACCATTTTTTTTTAAACTTAATATTCTAATCTGTCCCACGCACCACCTTAAAAGGCAAAGTAATCTTCAATGAATATTTAGTTGAGTGTGCTGCCATTCTTTCAAATAATTAGGGGGTGTGATCAGAAAATGGGCATGGTCAAAAAATTAATATGTTTTTCAAAATTACAAAAATTCAAATGAAAAAAATTCAGCAACTATAACCTAGATCACTTCTATTTGTTTCAGAGTTTACACACTATTATGAATGTTTTTAGCTTAACTACGAGCAGAAAGCCAAATATCTTAAGTAATGAGGGCAAACATTACACTTAAATGTAACAGGGAGCTCCTTTCTGCAACATGGGGGTTGCACTATTATTTATAACTTATGAAGGTTAACTAATTAAGCATTGAGGCATGCTGGAGCAATGAAGCACTCAACAGAATTGGATACTGAAGGATACCTCTATTTCAATACTGGTTTCATCAATAGGGCTTGTGTTAAACATACACTATATTTATTATTATTTTAGTTAAGAGATATGTATGGTTCTTGTTATTTTGTGCACAAAACAGGGCAAATTCTGAAGTTGTTCATACAACTGCAATCAAAACAAATCACCCATCCACTGAGAAACCTTCTGTACAATGAGCTGCTTCTTATCTCGAAGCCAAAGAAGCTGGATTGTTTAGTGGATTTTTCCATTTGGTCCTTGTGCATAATTAAACAGGAAGTAGACGTTGACCGGTGGCAGGCCAAGCTAAACAGGCACAGCCCCACCCCCGTGCACATGCCTGCAAGGTGACGACTGGGGGGGCTGGGTGATGATGCAGTAGGAGGACTAAGCACGACAAGGCACAGGATCGCACACAGTACCTGAGGGTACATTTTTTTGCAGAGAGCCCAGAACATTAAGCACTTGCACTTAGATACATTTGTAATCATTTAAGATAAAAATGTAAGCAAAGATACAATTGAAAGTAATAAGCAAGTCTCTTGGGAGAACTGAAACTAGCACCTTAAGAGCAGAGACACACGCTGCTATTTCGGGAGATTAGTCGAACAGCGACAAATGATTTCTTCTTCAGGCGACTTATCTTCCCGAACTGCCTTCCCGCCGGCTACAATGTAAATTGCCAGTGGGATGGCAATCGGATCGAAGCCATAAGTACAAAGTCCAATATGTGACAGCCAAGGGGTTAAACAAGGATCGTGGTCAAGATTCAGGCAGAAGATTCAGGGGTAGGCAGCAATGGATTGTGGTCAGGTACAAGGCAGAAGGTCAAAAGTTCAGTAATCAGCAAATACAGAATTTTAGAACACCCAGGAAAGACAAGAAGTGCAAACTATTTTTGGGCATAGAACTCAAGTCATGTTATTCCTTTTATTTTGAATCTTCACTCCGTTTTCAGAGTGATAATGTCACTTGCAAGGCTAAGCTCAATGACACTGGTGCGTGGCCCTGGGCGCATGCAATCTTGCAGCTCTGCAACGGAGTGCTCCTGACAGGAGTGTGGGATAAACTCTGTACTTAGCTTTATATTATACATAAAATAGACTATATAGAATCTTTATAGCAAATAACTAACTGACATACAACAGGAGGACAACAAAAATACTTTACAAGGCTGAGGGCATTCGGAGCATTGGCTCTGCTGCTCTCAGTCTGCATTATTTTTGCAGGCAAGGGAAAGGGATCTGCTCCCTTCCCCAGCTCTGTTTATCTGCATTGAAAAGTACAACTTCCACTTGATTACAGGAATACGAAGTGGAGGTTGGGTCACAAATGTCGAAAGCAGGCATTTTTGGGCTGACCTTCACTTCACTTTGTGTACCTCCACTAAACCGGAAGTTGAACTTTTCAGTGCAGATATATGAGCTGGGAAGGGCATTAAATTATTAAGCCACCACAAATCTTTGCTACTGATCTACTATAAAGAGTGGCTTTACCCACTTGATTTATTTACCTCTGGGCAATAATATTTTTCATCAAGACAAAAACAAGAGGTCCTTTCTACTCCACTCGTTATCAATATTTTAAGGACATTAACTCATTTTGTGCATTAAACTACTATAAACAAGAGCAGAGAGATTGTTTGACCATACTGTATATTGCAATATATTTAAGCTGGCCAACTATGTCAAAGTCATCCCTGGTGTGGCCAGTCCTACACTCACTTTCATCTGATTCATTAAAGGGGTAGTTTACCTTTAAGTTGACTTTTAGTTTGTTATAGAATAGCCAATTTTAAAGTAGAACTAAAATTTAACTAAAGCAGTAGGCTGGAAATGTTCTGCAACCACATCCGTTTAGCAGTAAAGATCTGTGTCTACAAAGATGCCCCTGGAGCTGATTCACTGCACATGCTCTGTGCTGCCGTCAGTTACTGAGCTTAGGGACTGACTCATATTATACAGTACACAGAATATAAATGTCACAATATAAGGCTAATTAGTAATTAATGCAGAAACGATACCGATTTTCCCCAGCCTGTCCGAGAATTATGCCCGGTGTTTGGAAAAGAGGTCGGCACCTCTCCAACATGCACATATAGAAGAAATTACCAAACACACCTGGCGAGTGTAGCAGGGCGAACCCCTGTGTGTTTAATTCACGTCAATGATGTAACGTTTCGGGGGGCGGACCCCTTCGTCAGACATTGTTGTCGTCTGACAAAGGGGTCAGCCTCCAGAAACATTACATCATTGACGTGAAATAAACACGCAGGGGTTTGGTAATTTCTTCTATATGTGCATAATTAGTAATTAATACATATAATTACTACATAGCAGCACATAAACCAGTGCAACTAGCATCAGACTTTAAAAATCACCTGTAGTACAGGCTTGATAATTTGCAACAACCCCTAAGCTTAGCTTCTCAACAGCTGCTCAGAGCCCACTGAGGATGTGAGTGTCGCAGAAACATTTCAAGATGATGACCCCCTGTGACAAGTTAAAAGTCCTGGATCATTGCTGCTATTGAGAAGCTGAAACTTTAGGCTGGTGCAATAAGTTCAGTATATAAAACATGGCATTTTTAGCCATATTCATTTTTAGGGTTTAGTTCTCCTTTAAGCAACTGTTGAATTGGTCTTCACTATTTATTTATCGTGTTTTAATTATCTGCCTTCTTCTTCTGACTCTTTTAACTTATCAATGGGGGTCACTATTCCCATCTAAAATCAAATGCTCTGTAAGGCTATAAATGTGTCGTTATTCTAGGAAAAGTCCACGCCCTGAAAATGTCTACTCTCCCACAGTTATATAAGCGTGCCAGGTTAAAAGCGAGAGTAGATAACCGTAGCAGACTTAGAGGGGGCTTGGGAATCCCAAACTTCCGGGCCTACTTTAAAGCATCCCAATTATTCCAGTTGGTAGAAAGATATATTCTAGATAGCTATCCACTTTGGACCGAACTAGAACAATTTTCTGTGGGAAACACCTTCCTTAGCAATTTACTATGGACGGGTGCTTCTACACATGCCACTTACTCCCCCACGGTGAACCACTACCTACAGGTCTGGAAGAATATCCGGGACAAATATCCTCTTATCTCCCCTCATCGCCCAGTACTATCCCTGTTAAATAACCCAGAGTTCCCCCCAAGCTGCGATAAGGGAGCTCTTTTGTGGTGGCGACAGAACAACTTCCATACCTTACACCGACTCACACAAGAGAAGATTTATTACTAACCAAACCTTAATTGACAGGTACCATACAACCACCTCTGAAACCTTTAGATATGCCCAGAATAGATACACCAATATTTTTTGCCAATAATGGGAAATAAATCACATGATCTACCTACTCCCATGGTTTTTGAGCGTTTATGCTTACATTCCCTTCCATACAAAGGAGCTGTTTCTAGAATATCGAAATGGTACCCATCAGCACCTTCAACATGTTTCAGCGGTTGTGGTCAGCTAGGTTCCCACTTACATGTGTGGTGGTCCTGTCCTGAAGCAGATCGATTCTGGATCTGCTGGTGTGGTGATTAAAGGACACTTGAGCAGCAGTTTTTCTGTGCTTCTTGGTATCATTACCCCTACACAATCCTTTTTTCCTGATTTAAGCTCTGGATGGGAGCAAGGGTGCAAGATACCTGAAATTCATTCAACTAAGGGCGATATTACACCAGTTTCTTTGACATTGATCGATTCTGGACTAGAGTCTTCACAATGATTAGAGATGTCGCGAACTGTTCGCCGGCGAACTTGTTCGCGCGAACATCGGGTGTTCGCGCTCGCCGGAAGTTCGCGAACGTCGCGCGACGTTCGCCATTTTGGGTTCGCCATTGTTGGCGCTTTTTTTTGCCCTCTCACCCCAGACCAGCAGGTACATGGCAGCCAATCAGGAAGCTCTCCCCTGGACCACTCCCCTTCCCTATAAAAACCGAAGCCCTGCAGCGTTTTTTCACTCTGCCTGTGTGTGCTGAAGAGATAGTGTAGGGAGAGAGCTGCTGCCTGTTAGTGATTTCAGGGACAGTTGAAAGTTTGCTGGCTAGTAATCGTTTTGATACTGCTCTGTTATTGGAGGGACAGAAGTCTGCAGGGGTTTGAGGGACATTTAAGCTTAGGTAGCTTTGCTGGCTAGTAATCTACCTTCTACTGCAGTGCTCTGTATGTAGCTGCAGTGGGCAGCTGTCCTGCTTCTGATCTCATCTGCTGACTGCTGCAATAACAGTAGTCCTTGTAAGGACTGCTTTTATTTATTTTTTGTTGTTTTACTACTACTACTACTACTACTATAAGAGCCCAGTGCTATTAGTCTAGCAGTGTTGGGGAGTGGGACTGGTGTGCTAATCTGCTGCTCCTAGTAGTTCAGCAGCACCAACTTTAATTTTTTTTTTTAATATTCATTTTTTTTTTATTTTACTTTTTTTTATTTTACTACCGCTGTAGTAGTGTATAAGTTGACCTTTTAGGCATTATTTGCCCTGTAGGCATTTTTTGCCCAGTGTGTTATTCAACCAACTGCCATCTAGCTGTGTGACCTTGTTCACATTCTGTCTAAATATCCATAATATTACCGTCTCCAGAAAAAACACCGGAGTGACTTTTTTCAAGCAGCCATAATATATTTTACGTAATCCGTATCCATCACTGTAGTAGTGTATAAGTTGACCTTTTAGGCATTATTTGCCCTGTAGGCATTTTTTGCCCAGTGTGTTATTCAACCAACTGCCATCTAGCTGTGTGACCTTGTTCACATTCTGTCTAAATATCCATAATATTACCGTCTCCAGAAAAAACACCGGAGTGACTTTTTTCAAGCAGCCATAATAAATTTTACGAGATCCGTATCCACCGCTGTAGTAGTGTATACGTTGATCTTGTGGGCAGTATTTGCACAGTGTTTTCTTCAACCCGCCATCTAGCTGTGTGAGCTTGTTCACATTTTGTCTAAATATTGATAATATTATCGTCTCTAGAAAAACCACTTGAGTTACTTTTTTTCAAGCAGCATTCATATATTTTACGTAATCCGTATCCACCGCTGTAGTAGTGTATACGTTGACCTTGTAGGCATTATTTGCACAGTGTTTTCTTCATCCCGCCATCTAGCTGTGTGAGCTTGTTCACATTTTGTCTAAATATTGATAATATTATCGTCTCTAGAAAAACCACTTGAGTTACTTTTTTTCAAGCAGCATTCATATATTTTACGTAATCCGTATCCACCGCTGTAGTAGTGTATACGTTGACCTTGTAGGCATTATTTGCACAGTGTTTTCTTCAACCCGCCATCTAGCTGTGTGAGCTTGTTCACATTTTGTCTAAATATTGATAATATTATCGTCTCTAGAAAAACCACTTGAGTTACTTTTTTTCAAGCAGCATTCATATATTTTACGTAATCCGTATCCACCGCTGTAGTAGTGTATACGTTGACCTTGTAGGCATTGTTTGCCCAGTTTTTTTGGCCGCAGCCACTGAAGCACAGAGGCCAGAAAAATATGCCATATAAATGCTGAAAATAGTCATTTTTTGCCATACGTTGACTCAACGTATATGGCAAAAAATGACTATTTTCAGCATTTATATGGCATATTTTTTCTGGCAACTGTGCTTCAGTGGCTGCGACCAAAAAACTGGGCAAACAATGCCTACAAGGTCAACGTATGGCAAAAAATGACTATTTTCAGCATTTATATGGCATATTTTTTCTGGCAACTGTGCTTCAGTGGCTGCAACCAAAAAAACTGGGCAAACAATGTCTACAAGGTCAACGTATGGCGAAAAATTACTATTTTCAGCATTTATATGGCATATTTTTTCTGGCAACTGTGCTTCAGTGGCTGCGTCCAAAAAAACTGGGCAAACAATGCCTACAAGGTCAACGTATGGCAGTTGTTTAAAGAGAACAGTAGATTACTAGCCAGCAAAGCTACCTAAGCTAAAATGTCCCTCAAATCCCTGCAGACTTCTGTCCCTCCAATACAGAGCAGTATCAAGCAGATTACTAGCCAGCAAACTTACTATCATCTGTCCCTGAAATCACTAACAGCTCTCCCCCTACACTATCTCTTCCAAGCACACACAGGCAGATTTTTCAGATACATTTTTGCCCTTGATCCCCCTCTGGCATGCCACTGTCCAGGTCGTTGCACCCTTTAAACAACTTTAAAATCATTTTTCTGGCCAGAAATGTCTTTTTTAGATGTTAAAGTTCGCCTTCCCATTGAAGTCTATGGGGTTCGCGAACCGTTCGCGAACCGCTCGCGTTTTTGCGCAAGTTCGCGAATATGTTCGCGAACTTTTTTTCCGACGTTCGCTACATCCCTAACAATGATTACGAATGTCACATGGCTAGTATTAAAAATATTAATCTCCTTCAGAAGCATTACTCCATGGGAGAGTGGCAGGAGGCAACAAATATGTTAGGAAGTTAATAGGATGCATTTTTTCAGCAGCCAAACAGACCATAGCGAAGGCTTGGAAAACATATTCACTTGACCTCCAGCAAGTTAAAACCAGGCTTGAGATTTATCTGGTGATGGAAAAACATACCATTGTAGCCAAGGGAGAACTATAATGGGTCCATGGATACCAAATTCATAAGATTCGGGATCCGTGGACCCATCATAGGGTGGTAACATAGGAATGCAATACTAGGTACTGAAAGAGATGAATTGACCGACTTGATTTTGTACTAGCCCATATATATGTATACGTATAACTTAATGAAGACTGTAAATACCCCCACGGATACAAATATTATTATGGTATTTTTTTAAGTTGGTTAATATTGTTTCTCTTTTTTTTCTTTTTCTTCTCCTTTTCTTTCTTTCTTACAATTTGCTATATTGACAAAGTTGCGCTACATTTTTTTTAACCAACTAATACAGTTGAAAAAGAAGACAGAATTGCTGTAAATCTTTTACTTCTTTTCCTGTATTAAAAAAAAGTGTCATTATTGCTACTTTTTATTACTCATCTTTCTATTCAGTCCCTCTCCTATTCATATTTCCCCATGTCAGAATTCTAAATTGAATATAAAAAGATCTGTTTGCTCTTTTGAAAAATGTATTTCAGTGCAGAATTCTACTGGAGCAGCACTATTAACGGAGGCGTTTTGAAAAAAACATGTTTTCCTATGACAGTATCCCTTTAACTCAATGGTGAACAACCCCTTTAATAATTCTACTGCTTCATTATACATTTTACATAGGGACTACGATTCACCTTCAACTTGCTTGCTTTCAAGGTTAAAGCTCCCAAATGGTTGCCCTTTTATTGTCCACCACTTAGATCACCTGACTGTAGCTGGGAATGATGGGAGCTACAACATGGCCACTGCTCTTGTATAAACTATAGCAAAAAATGCAAAGTTGTGCTTGACACTACATTTTAAACCATTTGACGGGGGTGCAATGAGGCTGCGACCACAAAATTCAAAGACAAGCAGTCCTCTGCACTCAACCCATTATCAATATATTGAGGTACTAAAAAATGCCCTCCTCTTTGTCCATATTTTGCAATATTTTCAAGCTGTCAATCTATACCTTTAACATAGTAACAATCTGGTTTGGACTGGGCCGGCAGGACACCAGGAAAGAACCCGGTGGGCCCTGGCTGCCAAAAGGACCAGTCCAACACTGGTAACAGTATACTGTTTTACTTGAAACCTGTGCTGCTATACCCTGTTCACTATAAATGGCATTAATAAATTCTTTACCAGAAACACATATGCACAAGGCACAAATTTCTACCTCAACAATTGTAATTAACATAAAAGAAGTAACAGATTGTAAGCTGACATGGCCATAAAGGCTGGGTTGCGGCTAGGGCATGACCTTGCATGTGAAGGGCATTTTTTTAAAGGTAAATTTTATTGATTTTAACAAACACAAACAGTCAAATACAATACAGTGTCTGGGTAGTATGGGGCCCCGTGATTACTAATGGCTGCACTAAACAAAATGGAAACTGCCTGCCAATGGTGGAGACAAGATGGTTTCCATTCATTTAAATGACAGAAAACACAGAAGAGGTATTGGAATTTCTCCACCAGCAGTGACATTTACCTTAGGACTACCAACATTTCCAAATTAAAAGTGCCCTAAGTGAGGTAAGTGGTACAAATACACTGGCTTAAATATTTTTTTTGCAAAGGTCTGTCTGGCATCAGTCATGGCCTTTTTACGGAATAGCTGCTAGGGGTGACTGGCAGAAAGGAGAATTTTGGCTTTGACCATTGGTTTTCTACTGGTTGGCATTAGCAGTCAAGTTGCACAAGTGCTTTCAGCCTTTGATTTCATTATCCAGCATGGACAGTTTGGTTTATGGACAACAGCAAACCATGGTTTAAATGACAAATAAGAGATATTGGGAGCATTACTTACACTCTTCATGTTCTTGCTGTTCAAATAATCCTTTATTTTAGTCAGTTTTACCATTCCCTTCGACAGCCTGCATTAATCCTTTGTATCATAAGTTTGGTAAGTGCTGACCAATTGCAATTATTTAATGTATGTTTTACAAACAAAAAAATCAATAAAAAAAATTTACCTTTAAAAAAAAAAGTCTTAACATGTTTTGTATGTATATCACTGTACTCCTAAAGGGGTACTCAAAGGGAGGGAGTGTTCAAAACAATGCCCCCTGGGCCAAACAATTGGATCACAGTGAAAATAATGAAGGCTTTGGGGGGAGGACCTCATCAACGAGCCAATGTGGTTCATTGCCAAATAGATTTCTGCCTAATTTGTAGCCATATATCAGTTGGGCAGGGTCATCATCAGACCCCATATACTGTATAGGCCAATAAGATGGCCAGCGCTGTGAAATATGTTTTGGGCTATATAAATACATGTTAATAATAAAAAATAATAATTACATGGTCCATGTATGGTCACATTAAGACAAAATGCAATTTGTTTATACATATATTATTGCAATACTCAGTATAGAGTAGAAAAGGCCCAAATGCACAATTTTAAAATTATCTGAAAACTGTACTGTGAATACTGTACTCAACCAAATCAAATAACATACCAAACCTCCCCCCCCCAAGAGATTTCAAATAAACAAAAAGGTTAATCTTCATTGTTCCAGGCATTCCAGATTGGTTACCTGGGGCCTGTTAGGACCAAAATGTAACCCCTGTGCTACTTGCCATAACAGTATTTTGGGCAGGAATGAGTGCAGATTGGAGCCAACAGGTATGAAGCACAGTAGGGTACCCTGATATTTGGAAGGACACTTTTAGCAAAAACAAAGATTTGCCCAGCATGCTTTAAAATGTATTAGTAGTGGGTGTGTCTTACATCTATTCAGTCAAACTTAAAAGGTTTTTCAGTGCAGCTATTTTCAGATTGTTCACCAGAAATAAAAACTCTTTCAATTGTTGTTCATGTTTTATTTTTGACCAATTAAGTAAAAAAGAAAACAGGAGATACGTGGTACACTAATCTATTAGTATAATAGAAGAATACCATTTAATGGTGCAATAATCCGTACAGTATATGAGAAGGCCCTGATGAAGCAGCCAAGAGAAAACGGGCAACCAGTCTGAGTGATATATGGAGGCTGAGTATAGAGTGAGTGTATATGCCTGGAAAGGACTGTGAGGGGCAATGGATTAAGCCCATAGTCTGAATAAATTGTACAAGCAAGTAACCAAATACTCTCGTGGCTCATGGCTTATAGTAGGCTTGATGGGACACATTGAGACACTAATGCAGTAAGCACTGTAGGTGAAATATTGCTAGTTTACCTGCATTATAAGCATACATGGTTAGAACAGACTTTGGAAGCAACTGGAACCTGTTTTTCATTTACCCACATGGAGCTTTCAAGCTACAGTGGAGATGTTGGGTGCACTCTGACATAATATTAGAGCTTCATATGACGTGAGAGTGCAACCTGCACGTGGTAGTCATTTTGTGGAAGGCACGTTTGAGACACAGTATATTGTACTTGCTGGTTCTGGATTTGGAGAATGTTTGAAATTTAAAACCTCCCCACTCACAAGTCATTTATTGTATATACACCAAGTTATAAGCATATATGGAGATATGTTATTACTTGACTTGATAAGAGGTATGATTTGTATCGGTGATATATTCATCTGGATTGTTTTGGAGATTAAGTGCTATATTCATGCAAGTGGAATAACTGACACTTTGGAAATCACACTCATTGGGCCAATATGAGCACCAGCCTGAAGTAATGAATAACTATCTGCATTTGGTCTGAGGAGGGAGGGACATTTGCTATAATCATTGTACTGTATTCTTTAAAAATCTCCAATTTTTTCTAGTCTGACTTTTAAAGGGGAAAATACATAGTGCAAAACAACTAGATTTTTTGGGGGGTTTATTAAGGTCAGATGAAAAATTTGGGAAATTGTATTAATAAATGGGGGGGGGAGTCCCTGCAAATTTGGTTTTCAGAAAAAAGGGGGAGTTTGATAAATAACCCCACAAGTGTGTTTACTATTGTGACCTCATGAGTGGGACACCTCTCAGAAGTTAGTTGTAAGTGTTGGATGGAATTTGTATATTTAATTGGTGGGAGATGCTTGTACAGATTATTGCACAATTATATGACATTTTCTCTTTTTTTCCAATAGATTAGCGTGCCTTCTATCTCCTTTTCTCTTTTTGTTTAATTCTGCATTAAGAGCATCCTCTCTGGACTGAGGAGACTGAAATTGCTACATTCTCTTTATTTTTGATAGTTTTTCAAAAATTTAAGTGTAAATGTTCCAATTTCTGGAGCTACAGTCTGGCAGCTCAGTATTCCATGTGCAGATTCTGAACTGTTCCAATTTGCTCCATTAGTTGATACATTTCTCAGCAGTATTTTGGAAATATTAGCAACTATTGTATCAATTCTAACAGCTGCCTTTAACAAAAGTCATGGATTCAGCTCTGCAGGGCTAAACATAAGAAATGTATCTAGTTTAGATGTATAAGTTTAGAACAGTTACAGAAGCGGCGACCCCCCTCCCCAAACTGTTTCAGAAAGACACAAGAAGCTGATGAAAGAGGCTTTAACTCTAATTAACTGTATGTAATTGAATAAGGTCTTTTTTCTGGTACAATTCTGAAAACAACTGAACTGAAAAAGTATTGAAAAGTAGAGCAACCCCTTTAACTACATAAACTGCCAAAGTCACATATAGAAATAGAATAAATGATACAATTTATGATGCTACAGAACTGCAGACTTTATGCAATACTTGATGTCTCACTATGCCACTCATTGGCAGCATTCTTTGTATTTGATAGCTTGATAAAGGGCCAAGGAAGCGCCGAAACTTAACTGCAAAGCCAAGAAAATAATGTAATAAAGGCACTTTTAATTTTAAGATATTGAGTAGTGCTGCTCCTAATTAAATGCTACATATACCAGTGAAAGTGGCTACTGGGGAAACCTGCACTACGACTGAATTTGCAAGCTCATTATGCTGACTACTTGCTGCTGAAGCATCCTCTGTACTAACATCAGTATTGACTAGATTATAATACCGCTAGAGGAAAATTTAATACAACAAATAAATATTACACAAGCATGTTTGAAAATAATTATTTTATTTATGGACAAAAATAAGGCATTCTTATTACAGATAACATTTGTAGATTCCTTTCATGTGTTTGTTGCATATGTTGCGTAAAACTGAAACGTTTTGCCGAAACTTTGCTGTGGGTGTCAGATTATGTAGGAGGTCCAAAGGCACGTCCTTTCCAAGAGCAGCCATGAATCAGGAGAAGTCCGGAGATTCACACCCAGGGCCTGTTTGTGAGCAGAGAACAGTTGGAGAACAGATTTAACATTTAAATGCATTACTTGCTATTAATTTTACCCAAGGAATGTTTTACACTAACAAATATACATACGATTTCTATTCCCCTTCCCTCTCTAATGTTCAGTCTGCTTGTGTACTTCACTATGGAACATTTGTATGCGAGGTCCAGTGTACTTACAAATTATACATGCATTCATTCATATATCAACTACAAGTATATATTTTTCAGGTAATATATATATGTAAAGGGAAAGTTGTGCTCACCACTAATTTTTAAAACCATTAGGCGGGGGTGCAATGATGCTGTGACCACAAATAAATATAGAAAAATTCAAGAGTCCTCTGCACTCAACCCATTATCAATATATTTAAGAGAGAGACATTTTGTGCATACTGCTACTGAAAAATGCCTTACCCTTTAAACAAAAAAGGGATTGTTTGTCCATATATTGCAATATATTCAAGCTGACCAACTACGTCAAAGTCATCCCATATCTGGCCAGTCCTACGCTTAATTTTATCTGATTCATTAAGAATTATATTGCTTCATTATACATTTTACAAAGGGACTAAGTTTTACCTGCAACTTACTAGCTGCTTTCAAAGTAACACTCCCAAACTCGGCTGCCCAGTGGAGGAACTACCGGGGGAGCAGCGGGGAGAGAGCGGGGCCCGCACCCCCTCTAGTTTACGTTACTGCCTAGCACAACACTATGCAAGCCACAAGTGAACAAAATTGTCAGCGGGTCCTTCCACTTTGCTCCAGAACCATCTTAGAGTAAAGGAAAGGGCCGTGGGGCACCCTGTATTGCACAGCAATTTCCACACCGCATCAATTTCAAGATGACCACCGCAAACAACATTAAGCACTATATAAACCTAAATAAACACCCAATGCAATGTAAATTTATTGCTTAGCGACTATAACTCTATAAAGTTCGTAAGCAATATTCTGAAAAATGACATGAAAACATAGCAAGGCAAATAAGAATCTAGTAATTGAAAACACATAAACAGCAATTTCTAAAACAATAAAGGAAACACAATAATGAAAATCTAGAAAAGATTCCGCTTTCTGAAAACTTTGTGCGACTGTAGACCTAGTGCACACTATTGCAAGACACAAGTGAACAAAATTGACAGCGAGTCCCTTCACCTTGCTCCAAAAATGATCCTAGAGTAAAGTAAAAGGACGTGGGGCAACCTGTGTGCAAAGCAAATGCCTAAGGCACACACGTCGCCCCCGCCAACGCCACCTCTCTCCGCCCCCAGATGTTCACTACCTGCAATACTGTCTTACTGCACCCAATTCCACACCGCATCAATTTCAGATACCACCGCAACAACATAAAGCACCATATAAACCTCAATAAAACACCCAATGCATGTAAATTCATTCTTAGCGACTATAACTCTATAACGTTCTTAAGCAATATTCTGAAAAACGACATGAAAAACATACAAGGCAAATAAGAATCTAGTAATTGCAAACACATAAAACAGCAATTTCTAAAACAATAAAGGAAACACAATAATGAAAATCTAGAAACTTTTTGGCCTTCTGAAAATTGTGCGACTGTAGACCTAGTGCAACACTATGCAAGACACAAGTGAACAAATTGTCAGCGGGTCCCTTCACCTTGCTCCAAAATGATCCTAGAGCAAAGTAAAAGGGCCTGGGGGCAACCTGTGTGCAAAGCAAATGCCTAAGGCACACACGTCGCCCCCGCCAACGCCACTCTCTCCGCCCAGTATGTTCATACCTGCAATACTGTCTACTGCACCCCAATTCACACCGCATCAATTTCAGATGACCACCGCAACCACATAAAGCACTATATAAACCTCAATAAAACACCCGAATGCATGTAAATTCATTCTTAGGCGACTATAACTCTATAACGTTCTTAAGCCCAATATTCTGAAAACAACATGAAAACATAGCAAGGCAAATAAGAATCTAGTAATTGCAAACACATAAAACAGCAATTTCTAAACAATAAAGGAAACACAATAATGAAAATCTAGAAAATTTTTGGCCTTCTGAAAAACTGTTGCGACTGTAGACCTAGTGCAACACTATTGCAAGACACAAGTGAACAAAATTGTCAGCGGGTCCCTTCACCTTGCTCCAAAATGATCCTAGAGCAAAGTAAAAGGGCCTGGGGCAACCTGTGTGCAAAGCAAATGCCTAAGGCACACACGTCGCCCCCGCCAACGCCACCTCTCTCCGCCCCAGTATGTTCACTACCTGCAATACTGTCTACTGCACCCAATTCCACACCGCATCAATTTCAGATGACCACCGCAACAACATAAAGCACTATATAACCTCAATAAAACACCGATGCATGTAAATTCATTCTTAGCGACTATAACAATCATAAACGTTCTTAAGCAAATATTCTGAAAAACTGACATGAAAAATAGCAAGCAAAATAAGAATCTCAGTAATTGCCAACACACATAAAAACAGCAATCTTCGAAAACAATAACGGAAACACAATAATGAAAACGTTCTAAAAAATTTCTTGCCCTTCTGAAAAACAGATGCAACACTATTGCAAGACACAATGAACAAAACGTGTCAGCGGGTTCCCTTCACCTTGCTCCCAAAATATCTCTAGAGTAAAGAAAAGGGCCCTTGGGGCAACCTGTCGTGCATAGCAAAATGCCATATCGAGGACACACGTGCGCCCCGTTACCAATTCTGACGAATCCAATATGGGTAAATATTGTGTTTCTACTGCAAACTGCCAACGGCAAAGCCAATTGTTGACGTTAAAGCTTGAACTTTTACCCAATTATATGCCCACATTCGTAACGTTATCAGCAAAAACACAGGACACGACAGATGGTTATGAACACTTCGAATGCCGCACCAATATGGCTAATATACAAACTACGTGTGGTCGCGACGGAGACGGCCCAAATGAAATATATAGTAGATAAAATTACAGCAAAACAAAATAAGACCAGAAAAGTTGTGAAACGCTAATAAATCCAATTAAAACCACAAAAACAACGTTTTTTCCAGACTAGTTAAGCAGGCTTTCAGAAGCACCTTTCAATATTTTAGCTAGGCCAAATAGAGTTATACGGACAGAAACAAGCGAACACAACATATGAATCACAGATCAGGCCATCCAACCGATCCGTCCAGCTCGACAACGCATCTTTAAACAGCCGCCACAAAATACAAATTGTTAGACAAGACCAGTTATCATGAAAACAAGACATGATAAGGGGTAATTTACAGAGACCCCCACACCAAGGACCACAGGCACGGGGCACAAACAAAACAAGTCTGCAAAACAAATGCTGGCACAAATGGATATTGGGCTCCCTACAAGCTCTTGACTGTGGTGTTAATTTTGCATTTAATCAAGCTCATAAATTATTATTTACTATGAAGTTCCAGAAATGCAGGGAACACAAGCAGCTCGATTGTATGCAAGTTTACAAGTTTATACTTGCCAAGTCTTGACCTCATACATATGGAATGCTTAACCACCGTACGTCCAAGCTTGGGGCTGTTAAGTTATATCACCAACATTCTGACACGTCTCTGGAGTCAGCAGTCATATGGTCGATTTTTTACAAACTGTGTTCTTATACGTTGCTCCATAATCAAATTGATGGCATATAAACCCCGGAGTCCATTCACCTCGATGGCCCAACGCGCGTTTCACCTTGGATGGCTTCGTCAGAGGCATTGAGCAAGACTTGGCAGTATAAACTTTGTAAACTTGATACACGAGCTGCTTTGTTCCCTCCATTTCGTGGAACTTGGAATAATAAGCACAATTGTTCTTGCAGGAGCAGCCAAACTTACTTGATACTGTGTAGCTGATCGCTACCATGCTCTTATCAGTAATAACGAGTAACAGTTATGAATTGCCCGTACCTGTGGACTTTGTTCTTCTTCCAAGCCTGAATGGCAGATAACAGGAGACTGTGATATACAAGCGCTGAAGATTAACCCCTTATACTGGACTCTAATATAGGAATGCCTAAATTAACCCAAAGCCATCATACCTCTCAGTCCTTTTAAATAATTCGCTCTTGCTTCTAATTGCTGCTAGTTAATTACACTAGTAGAATATATTATATATGAATGTTAAGTTGAAATTATGCTGTGGATTTTTGCATTATATCGTCATCTGCGTAATGAGTTTTTGCACAAGTTTTTGATACTTTATGTGAATGTAATAAAAAAACCTCAATTAATAAAAATGAACTCCAAAAAATCATTGTAATTAATTATAAACTTTATTCAATAAGAAGTCTAAATTACAAAGTTGCGACAAAAGGGACCATTTTTGTTTTAAACTTAACATTCTAATCTGTCCCACGCACCGCCTAAAAGGCAAGTAAATCTTCCAATGAATATTAGTCTGAGTGTGCTGCCATTCTTTCACAATAATTAGGGGGTCGTGATCAGGAAAATGGGGCATGGGTCAAAAAAATTAACATGGTTTTCCAAAATTACATGCCAAAACAAATTCGCAATCATGAAAAGCAATCTCTAGCACCTATAAGCCTAGGATCACTTTATGTGTTTTCCACAGTTACCACACGATTATAAATGTTTTTTAGCTTAAACTACGGAGCAGAAAGCCCAAATATGCTTAATTAATGAGGCAACACATTACACTTAAAGTAAACAGGGAGCTTCCTTTCTGCAAAACATGGGGGTTGCACTATCATTTATAACTTATGAAGGTTAACTAATTAAGCATTGAGGCATGCTGGAGCAATGAAGCACTCAACAGAATTGGATACTGATTAAAGGACCAGTAACATAAAAAAAAAATGTTTAAAAATTCGTTAGACCACAACAAAAAATTAACACCAAGACAAATGAAACTTTTAAAATAGCAAGACTTTATTAAGAAATAACTTACAGAAAGTCCACTTCCTGTCCTCTTCAGAAAAGGCGACCATCCAAACTGCAGCGATCGATTTATCCTCCCTGGCCATTCACTGACATCTTCCTACCGGCATCCAGCAGCAGCAGTGTCTGTCACAGGCTCTTCTCTCCTTCACCGTAGATCGGCTTCCCTCCTCCGCTCTCCTCACCTCCCTCTTACAAAAGACGTCTGAAGAACCATCAGAAGTGGCGCCTGCTGAGGGATCCTGATCAGTTAGCAGCGATAGGGTTAATCCCAGGCCAGTTCCCACGTGGGAGTGGAGGGCACAGACAAGGATCGCTCACTGCTCTCGTGGGCTGCTTGCTCACATTTGGAATATTCCTGCGTATGAAAGGCCTTTGCTGAAGAGTCTACCCGAGTTATAAAACTTGCCCATGTCACGGAGGAGGGAAGCTGATGCACGGTAAAGGAGAGCCTCTGACAATGCTGCTGCTGGACGCCTGTAAGTAACCTGCGGCTTTCTGTTCTGCCTATAACTGGAATGTAACCAGGCGCCGCATGTCTCTCTCTGAGAGTAGGAGAGCAGGAGGGAGGTGAGGAGAGCGGAGGAGGGAAGCCGATCTACGGTGAAGGAGAGAAGAGCCTGTGACAGACACTGCTTATGCTGGACGCCGGGAGGAAGACGTCAGTGAATAGCCAGGGAGGAAAAATCGATCACTGCAGTGTGGATGGTCGCCTTTTCGCCGTTTCTGAAGAGGACAGGAAGTGGACTTTCTGTAAGTTATTTCTTAATAAAGTCTTTGCTATTTAAAAGTTTCATTTGTCTCTGTGTTCATTTTTTGTTGTGCTCTAACGAATTTTTAAACATTTTTTTTTTATGTTACTGGTCCTTTAAAGAGGAAGGATACCTCTATTTCAATACTGGTTTCATCAATAGGGCTTGTGTTAAACATACACTATATTTATTATTATTTTAGTTAAGAGATATGTATGGTTCTTGTTATTTTGTGCACAAAACAGGGCAAATTCTGAAGTTGTTCATACAACTGCAATCAAAACAAATCACCCATCCACTGAGAAACCTTCTGTACAATGAGCTGCTTCTTATCTCGAAGCCAAAGAAGCTGGATTGTTTAGTGGATTTTTCCATTTGGTCCTTGTGCATAATTAAACAGGAAGTAGACATTGACCGGTGGCAGGCCAAGCTAAACAGGCACAGCCCCACCCCCGTGCACATGCCTGCAAGGTGACGACTGGGGGGGCTGGGTGATGATGCAGTAGGAGGACTAAGCACGACAAGGCACAGGATCGCACACAGTACCTGAGGGTACATTTTTTTGCAGAGAGCCCAGAACATTAAGCACTTGCACTTAGATACATTTGTAATCATTTAAGATAAAAATGTAAGCAAAGATACAATTGAAAGTAATAAGCAAGTCTCTTGGGAGAACTGAAACTAGCACCTTAAGAGCAGAGACACACGCTGCTATTTCGGGAGATTAGTCGAACAGCGACAAATGATTTCTTCTTCAGGCGACTTATCTTCCCGAACTGCCTTCCCGCCGGCTACAATGTAAATTGCCAGTGGGATGGCAATCGGATCAAAGCCATAAGTACAAAGTCCAATATGTGACAGCCAAGGGGTTAAACAAGGATCGTGGTCAAGATTCAGGCAGAAGATTCAGGGGTAGGCAGCAATGGATTGTGGTCAGGTACAAGGCAGAAGGTCAAAAGTTCAGTAATTCAGCAAATACAGAATTTTAGAACACCCAGGAAAGACAAGAAGTGCAAACTATTTTTGGGCATAGAACTCAAGTCATGTCATTCCTTTTATTTTGAATCTTCACTCCGTTTTCAGAGTGATAATGTCACTTGCAAGGCTAAGCTCAATGACACTGGTGCGTGGCCCTGGGCGCATGCAATCTTGCAGCTCTGCAACGGAGTGCTCCTGACAGGAGTGTGGGATAAACTCTGTACTTAGCTTTATATTATACATAAAATAGACTATATAGAATCTTTATAGCAAATAACTAACTGACATACAACAGGAGGACAACAAAAATACTTTACAAGGCTGAGAGCATACGGAGCATTGGCTCTGCTGCTCTCAGTCTGCATTATTTTTGCAGGCAAGGGAAAGGGATCTGCTCCCTTCCCCAGCTCTGTTTATCTGCATTGAAAAGTACAGCTTCCACTTGATTACAGGAATACGAAGTGGAGGTTGGGTCACAAATGTCGAAAGCAGGCATTTTTGGGCTGACCTTCACTTCACTTTGTGTACCTCCACTAAACCGGAAGTTGAACTTTTCAGTGCAGATATATGAGCTGGGAAGGGCATTAAATCATTAAGCCACCACAAATCTTTGCTACTGATCTACTATAAAGAGTGGCTTTACCCACTTGATTTATTTACCTCTGGGCAATAATATTTTTCATCAAGACAAAAACAAGAGGTCCTCTCTACTCCACTCGTTATCAATATTTTAAGGGCATTAACTCATTTTGTGCATTAAACTACTATAAACAAGAGCAGAGAGATTGTTTGACCATACTGTATATTGCAATATATTTAAGCTGGCCAACTATGTCAAAGTCATCCCTGGTGTGGCCAGTCCTACACTCACTTTCATCTGATTCATTAAAGGGGTAGTTTACCTTTAAGTTGACTTTTAGTTTGTTATAGAATAGCCAATTTTAAAGTAGAACTAAAATTTAACTAAAGCAGTAGGCTGGAAATGTTCTGCAACCACATCCGTTTAGCAGTAAAGATCTGTGTCTCCAAAGATGCCCCTGGAGCTGATTCACTGCACATGCTCTGTGCTGCCGTCAGTTACTGAGCTTAGGGACTGACTCATATTATACAGTACACAGAATATAAATGTCACAATATAAGGCTAATTAGTAATTAATGCAGAAACGATACCGATTTTCCCCAGCCTGTCCGAGAATTATGCCCGGTGTTTGGAAAAGAGGTCGGCACCTCTCCAACATGCACATATAGAAGAAATTACCAAACACACCTGGCGAGTGTAGCAGGGCGAACCCCTGTGTGTTTAATTCACGTCAATGATGTAACGTTTCGGGGGGCGGACCCCTTCGTCAGACATTGTTGTCGTCTGACAAAGGGGTCAGCCTCCAGAAACATTACATCATTGACGTGAAATAAACACGCAGGGGTTTGGTAATTTCTTCTATATGTGCATAATTAGTAATTAATACATATAATTACTACATAGCAGCACATAAACCAGTGAAACTAGCATCAGACTTTAAAAATCACCTGTAGTACAGGCTTGATAATTTGCAACAACCCCTAAGCTTAGCTTCTCAACAGCTGCTCAGAGCCCACTGAGGATGTGAGTGTCGCAGAAACATTTCAAGATGATGACCCCCTGTGACAAGTTAAAAGTCCTGGATCATTGCTGCTATTGAGAAGCTGAAACTTTAGGCTGGTGCAATAAGTTCAGTATATAAAACATGGCATTTTTAGCCATATTCATTTTTAGGGTTTAGTTCTCCTTTAAGCAACTGTTGAATTGGTCTTCACTATTTATTTATCGTGTTTTAATTATCTGCCTTCTTCTTCTGACTCTTTTAACTTATCAATGGGGGTCACTATTCCCATCTAAAATCAAATGCTCTGTAAGGCTATAAATGTGTCGTTATTCTAGGAAAAGTCCACGCCCTGAAAATGTCTACCCTCCCACAGTTATATAAGCGTGCCAGGTTAAAAGCGAGAGTAGATAACCGTAGCAGACTTAGAGGGGGCTTGGGAATCCCAAACTTCCGGGCCTACTTTAAAGCATCCCAATTATTCCAGTTGGTAGAAAGATATATTCTAGATAGCTATCCACTTTGGACCGAACTAGAACAATTTTCTGTGGGAAACACCTTCCTTAGCAATTTACTATGGACGGGTGCTTCTACACATGCCACTTACTCCCCCACGGTGAACCACTACCTACAGGTCTGGAAGAATATCCGGGACAAATATCCTCTTATCTCCCCTCATCGCCCAGTACTATCCCTGTTAAATAACCCAGAGTTCCCCCCAAGCTGCGACAAGGGAGCTCTTTTGTGGTGGCGACAGAACAACTTCCATACCTTACACCGACTCACACAAGAGAAGATTTATTACTAACCAAACCTTAATTGACAGGTACCATACAACCACCTCTGAAACCTTTAGATATGCCCAGAATAGATACACCAATATTTTTTGCCAATAATGGGAAATAAATCACATGATCTACCTACTCCCATGGTTTTCGAGCGTTTATGCTTACATTCCCTTCCATACAAAGGAGCTGTTTCTAGAATATCGAAATGGTACTCATCAGCACCTTCAACATGTTTCAGCGGTTGTGGTCAGCTAGGTTCCCACTTACATGTGTGGTGGTCCTGTCCTGAAGCAGATCGATTCTGGACTAGAGTCTTCACAATGATTACGAATGTCACATGGCTAGTATTAAAAATATTAATCTCCTTCAGAAGCATTACTCCATGGGAGAGTGGCAGGAGGCAACAAATATGTTAGGAAGTTAATAGGATGCATTTTTTCAGCAGCCAAACAGACCATAGCGAAGGCTTGGAAAACATATTCACTTGACCTCCAGCAAGTTAAAACCAGGCTTGAGATTTATCTGGTGATGGAAAAACATACCATTGTAGCCAAGAGAGAACTATAATGGGTCCATGGATACCAAATTCATAAGATTCGGGATCCGTGGACCCATCATAGGGTGGTAACATAGGAATGCAATACTAGGTACAGAAAGAGATGAATTGACCGACTTGATTTTGTACTAGCCCATATATATGTATACGTATAACTTAATGAAGACTGCAAATACCCCCACGGATACAAATATTATTATGGTATTTTTTTAAGTTGGTTAATATTGTTTCTCTTTTTTTCTTTTTCTTCTCCTTTTCTTTCTTTCTTACAATTTGCTATATTGACAAAGTTGCGCTACATTTTTTTTAACCAACTAATACAGTTGAAAAAGAAGACAGAATTGCTGTAAATCTTTTACTTCTTTTCCTGTATTAAAAAAAGTGTCATTATTGCTACTTTTTATTACTCATCTTTCTATTCAGTCCCTCTCCTATTCATATTTCCCCATGTCAGAATTCTAAATTGAATATAAAAAGATCTGTTTGCTCTTTTGAAAAATGTATTTCAGTGCAGAATTCTACTGGAGCAGCACTATTAGCGGAGGCGTTTTGAAAAAAAACATGTTTTCCCATGACAGTATCCCTTTAACTCAATGGTGAACAACCCCTTTAATAATTCTACTGCTTCATTATACATTTTACATAGGGACTACGATTCACCTTCAACTTGCTTGCTTTCAAGGTTAAAGCTCCCAAATGGTTGCCCTTTTATTGTCCACCACTTAGATCACCTGACTGTAGCTGGGAATGATGGGAGCTACAACATGGCCACTGCTCTTGTATAAACTATAGCAAAAAATGCAAAGTTGTGCTTGACACTACATTTTAAACCATTTGACGGGGGTGCAATGAGGCTGCGACCACAAAATTCAAAGACAAGCAGTCCTCTGCACTCAACCCATTATCAATATATTGAGGTACTAAAAAATGCCCTCCTCTTTGTCCATATTTTGCAATATTTTCAAGCTGTCAATCTATACCTTTAACATAGTAACAATCTGGTTTGGACTGGGCCGGCAGGACACCAGGAAAGAACCCGGTGGGCCCTGGCTGCCAAAAGGACCAGTCCAACACTGGTAACAGTATACTGTTTTACTTGAAACCTGTGCTGCTATACCCTGTTCACTATAAATGGCATTAATAAATTCTTTACCAGAAACACATATGCACAAGGCAAAAATTTCTACCTCAACAATTGTAATTAACATAAAAGAAGTAACAGATTGTAAGCTGACATGGCCATAAAGGCTGGGTTGCGGCTAGGGCATGACCTTGCATGTGAAGGGCATTTTTTTAAAGGTAAATTTTATTGATTTTAACAAACACAAACAGTCAAATACAATACAGTGTCTGGGTAGTATGGGGCCCCGTGATTACTAATGGCTGCACTAAACAAAATGGAAACTGCCTGCCAATGGTGGAGACAAGATGGTTTCCATTCATTTAAATGACAGAAAACACAGAAGAGGTATTGGAATTTCTCCACCAGCAGTGACATTTACCTTAGGACTACCAACATTTCCAAATTAAAAGTGCCCTAAGTGAGGTAAGTGGTACAAATACACTGGCTTAAATATTTTTTTTGCAAAGGTCTGTCTGGCATCAGTCATGGCCTTTTTACGGAATAGCTGCTAGGGGTGACTGGCAGAAAGGAGAATTTTGGCTTTGACCATTGGTTTTCTACTGGTTGGCATTAGCAGTCAAGTTGCACAAGTGCTTTCAGCCTTTGATTTCATTATCCAGCATGGACAGTTTGGTTTATGGACAACAGCAAACCATGGTTTAAATGACAAATAAGAGATATTGGGAGCATTACTTACACTCTTCATGTTCTTGCTGTTCAAATAATCCTTTATTTTAGTCAGTTTTACCATTCCCTTTGTCAGCCTGCATTAATCCTTTGTATCATAAGTTTGGTAAGTGCTGACCAATTGCAATTATTTAATGTATGTTTTACAAACAAAAAAATCAATAAAAAAATTTACCTTTAAAAAAAAAAAGTCTTAACATGTTTTGTATGTATATCACTGTACTCCTAAAGGGGTACTCAAAGGGAGGGAGTGTTCAAAACAATGCCCCCTGGGCCAAACAATTGGATCACAGTGAAAATAATGAAGGCTTTGGGGGGAGGACCTCATCAACGAGCCAATGTGGTTCATTGCCAAATAGATTTCTGCCTAATTTGTAGCCATATATCAGTTGGGCAGGGTCATCATCAGACCCCATATACTGTATAGGCCAATAAGCTGGCCAGCGCTGTGAAATATGTTTTGGGCTATATAAATACATGTTAATAATAAAAAATAATAATTACATGGTCCATGTATGGTCACATTAAGACAAAATGCAATTTGTTTATACAATATATTATTGCAATACTCAGTATAGAGTAGAAAAGGCCCAAATGCACAATTTTAAAATTATCTGAAAACTGTACTGTGAATACTGTACTCAACCAAATCAAATAATATACCAAACCTCCCCCCCCCCAAGAGATTTCAAATAAACAAAAAGGTTAATCTTCATTGTTCCAGGCATTCCAGATTGGTTACCTGGGGCCTGTTAGGACCAAAATGTAACCCCTGTGCTACTTGCCATAACAGTATTTCGGGCAGGAATGAGTGCAGATTGGAGCCAACAGGTATGAAGCACAGTAGGGTACCCTGATATTTGGAAGGACACTTTTAGCAAAAACAAAGATTTGCCCAGCATGCTTAAAATGTATTAGTAGTGGGTGTGTCTTACATCTATTCAGTCAAACTTAAAAGGTTTTTTCAGTGCAGCTATTTTCAGATTGTTCACCAGAAATAAAAACTCTTTCAATTGTTGTTCATGTTTTATTTTTGACCAATTAAGTAAAAAAGAAAACAGGAGATACGTGGTACACTAATCTATTAGTATAATAGAAGAATACCATTTAATGGTGCAATAATCCGTACAGTATATGAGAAGGCCCTGATGAAGCAGCCAAGAGAAAACGGGCAACCAGTCTGAGTGATATATGGAGGCTGAGTATAGAGTGAGTGTATATGCCTGGAAAGGACTGTGAGGGGCAATGGATTAAGCCCATAGTCTGAATAAATTGTACAAGCAAGTAACCAAATACTCTCGTGGCTCATGGCTTATAGTAGGCTTGATGGGACACATTGAGACACTAATGCAGTAAGCACTGTAGGTGAAATATTGCTAGTTTACCTGCATTATAAGCATACATGGTTAGAACAGACTTTGGAAGCAACTGGAACCTGTTTTTCATTTACCCACATGGAGCTTTCAAGCTACAGTGGAGATGTTGGGTGCACTCTGACATAATATTAGAGCTTCATACGACGTGAGAGTGCAACCTGCACGTGGTAGTCATTTTGTGGAAGGCACGTTTGAGACACAGTATATTGTACTTGCTGGTTCTGGATTTGGAGAATGTTTGAAATTTAAACCTCCCCACTCACAAGTCATTTATTGTATATACACCAAGTTATAAGCATATATGGAGATATGTTATTACTTGACTTGATAAGAGGTATGATTTGTATCGGTGATATATTCATCTGGATTGTTTTGGAGATTAAGTGCTATATTCATGCAAGTGGAATAACTGACACTTTGGAAATCACACTCATTGGGCCAATATGAGCACCAGCCTGAAGTAATGAATAACTATCTGCATTTGGTCTGAGGAGGGAGGGACATTTGCTATAATCATTGTACTGTATTCTTTAAAAATCTCCAATTTTTTCTAGTCTGACTTTTAAAGGGGAAAATACATAGTGCAAAACAACTAGATTTTTTGGGGGTTTATTAAGGTCAGATGAAAAATTTGGGAAATTGTATTAATAAATGGGGGGGGGGAGTCCCTGCAAATTTGGTTTTCAGAAAAAAGGGGGAGTTTGATAAATAACCCCACAAGTGTGTTTACTATTGTGACCTCATGAGTGGGACACCTCTCAGAAGTCAGTTGTAAGTGTTGGATGGAATTTGTATATTTAATTGGTGGGAGATGCTTGTACAGATTATTGCACAATTATATGACATTTTCTCTTTTTTTCCAATAGATTAGCGTGCCTTCTATCTCCTTTTCTCTTTTTTGTTTAATTCTGCATTAAGAGCATCCTCTCTGGACTGAGGAGACTGAAATTGCTACATTCTCTTTATTTTTGATAGTTTTTCAAAAATTTAAGTGTAAATGTTCCAATTTCTGGAGCTACAGTCTGGCAGCTCAGTATTCCATGTGCAGATTCTGAACTGTTCCAATTTGCTCCATTAGTTGATACATTTCTCAGCAGTATTTTTGGAATATTAGCAACTATTGTATCAATTCTAACAGCTGCCTTTAACAAAAGTCAAGGATTCAACTCTGCAGGGCTAAACATAAGAAATGTATCTAGTTTAGATGTATACGTTTAGAACAGTTACAGAAGCGGCGACCCCCCTCCCCAAACTGTTTCAGAAAGACACAAGAAGCTGATGAAAGAGGCTTTAACTCTAATTAACTGTATGTAATTGAATAAGGTCTTTTTTCTGGTACAATTCTGAAAACAACTGAACTGAAAAAGTATTGAAAAGTAGAGCAACCCCTTTAACTACATAAACTGCCAAAGTCACATATAGAAATAGAATAAATGATACAATTAATGATGCTACAGAACTGCAGACTTTATACAATACTTGATGTCTCACTATGCCACTCATTGGCAGCATTCTTTGTATTTGATAGCTTGATAAAGGGCCAAGGAAGCGCCGAAACTTAACTGCAAAGCCAAAAAAATAATGTAATAAAGGCACTTTTAATTTTAAGATATTGAGTAGTGCTGCTCCTAATTAAATGCTACATATACCAGTGAAAGTGGCTACTGGGGAAACCTGCACTACGACTGAATTTGCAAGCTCATTATGCTGACTACTTGCTGCTGAAGCATCCTCTGTACTAACATCAGTATTGACTAGATTAATAATACCGCTAGAGGAAAATTTAATACAACAAATAAATATTACACAAGCATGTTTGAAAATAATTATTTTATTTATGGACAAAAATAAGGCATTCTTGATTACAGATAACATTTGTAGTTTCCTTTCATGTGTTTGTTGCATATGTTGCGTAAAACTGAAACGTTTTGCCGAAACTTTGCTGTGGGTGTCAGATTATGTAGGAGGTCCAAAGGCTCGTCCTTTCCAAGAGCAGCCATGAATCAGGAGAAGTCCGGAGATTCACAGAAGTCTGGAGATTCACACCCAGGGCCTGTTTGTGAGCAGAGAACAGTTGGAGAACAGATTTAACATTTAAATGCATTACTTGCTATTAATTTTACCCAAGGAATGTTTTACACTAACAAATATACATACGATTTCTATTCCCCTTCCCTCTCTAATGTTCAGTCTGCTTGTGTACTTCACTATGGAACATTTGTATGCGAGGTCCAGTGTACTTACAAATTATACATGCATTCATTCATATATCAACTACAAGTATATATTTTTCAGGTAATATATATATGTAAAGGGAAAGTTGTGCTCACCACTAATTTTTAAAACCATTAGGCGGGGGTGCAATGATGCTGTGACCACAAAATAAATATAGAAAAATTCAAGAGTCCTCTGCACTCAACCCATTATCAATACATTTAAGAGAGAGACATTTTGTGCATACTGCTACTGAAAAATGCCTTACCCTTTAAACAAAAAAGGGATTGTTTGTCCATATATTGCAATATATTCAAGCTGACCAACTACGTCAAAGTCATCCCATATCTGGCCAGTCCTATGCTCGATTATCATCTGATTCATTAAGAATTATATTGCTACATTATACATTTTACAAAGGGACTAAGTTTTACCTGCAACTTACTAGCTGCTTTCAAAGTAACACTCCCAAACTCGGCTGCCCAGTGGAGGAACTACTGGGGGAGCAGCGGGGAGAGAGCGGGGCCCGCACCCCCTCTAGTTACGTTACTGCCTAGCACAACACTATTGCAAGCCACAAGTGAACAAAATTGTCAGCGGGTCCTTCCACTTTGCTCCAGAACCATCTTAGAGTAAAGGAAAGGGCCGTGGGGCACCCTGTATGCACAGCAATTCCACACCGCATCAATTTCAGATGACCACCACAACAACATAAAGCACCATATAAACCTCAATAAAACACCCAATGCATGTAAATTCATTCTTAGCGACTATAACTCTATAACGTTCTTAAGCAATATTCTGAAAAACAACATGAAAACATAGCAAGGCAAATAAGAATCTAGTAATTGCAAACACATAAAACAGCAATTTCTAAAACAATCAAGGAAACACAATAATGAAAATCTAGAGAATTTTTGGCCTTCTGAAAAACTGTGCGACTGTAGACATAGTGCAACACTATTGCAAGACACAAGTGAACAAAATTGTCAGCGGGTCCCTTCACCTTGCTCCAAAATGATCCTAGAGCAAAGTAAAACGGCCGTGGGGCAACCTGTGTGCAAAGCAAATGCCTAAGGCACACACGTCGCCCCCGCCAACGCCACCTCTCTCCGCCCCAGTATGTTCACTACCTGCAATACTGTCTACTGCACCCAATTCCACACCGCATCAATTTCAGATGACCGCCGCAACAACATAAAGCACCATATAAACCTCAATAAAACACCCAATGCATGTAAATTCATTCTTAGCGACTATAACTCTATAACGTTCTTAAGCAATATTCTGAAAAACAACATGAAAACATAGCAAGGCAGATAAGAATCTAGTAATTGCAAACACATAAAACAGCAATTTCTAAAACAATAAAGGAAACACAATAATGAAAATCTAGAAAATTTTTGGCCTTCTGAAAAACTGTGCGACTGTAGACCTAGTGCAACACTATTGCAAGACACAAGTGAACAAAATTGTCAGCGGGTCCCTTCACCTTGCTCCAAAATGATTCTAGAGCAAAGTAAAAGGGCCGTGGGGCAACCTGTGTGCAAAGCAAATGCCTAAGGCACACACGTCGCCCCCGCCAACGCCACCTCTCTCCGCCCCCGTATGTTCACTACCTGCAATACTGTCTACTGCACCCAATTCCACACCGCATCAATTTCAGATGACCCCCGCAACAACATAAAGCACTATAAACCTCAATAAAACACCCAATGCATGTAAATTCATTCTTAGCGACTATAACTCTATAACGTTCTTAAGCAATATTCTGAAAAACAACATGAAAACATAGCAAGGCAAATAAGAATCTAGTAATTGCAAACACATAAAACAGCAATTTCTAAAACAATAAAGGAAACACAATAATGAAAATCTAGAGAATTTTTGGCCTTCTGAAAAACTGTGCGACTGTAGACATAGTGCAACACTATTGCAAGACACAAGTGAACAAAATTGTCAGCGGGTCCCTTCACCTTGCTCCAAAATGATCCTAGAGCAAAGTAAAGGGACGTGGGGCAACCTGTGTGCAAAGCAAATGCCTAAGGCACACACGTCGCCCCCGCCAACGCCACCTCTCTCCGCCCCAGTATGTTCACTACCTGCAATACTGTCTACTGCACCCAATTCCACACCGCATCAATTTCAGATGACCACCGCAACAACATAAAGCACTATATAAACCTCAATAAAACACCCGATGCATGTAAATTCATTCTTAGCGACTATAACTCTATAACGTTCTTAAGCAATATTCTGAAAAACAACATGAAAACATAGCAAGGCAAATAAGAATCTAGTAATTGCAAACACATAAAACAGCAATTTCTAAAACAATAAAGGAAACACAATAATGAAAATCTAGAAAAATTTTGGCCTTCTTAAAAACTGTGCGACTGTAGACCTAGTGCAACACTATTGCAAGACACAAGTGAACAAAATTGTCAGCGGATCCCTTCACCTTGCTCCAAAATGATCCTAGAGCAAAGTAAAAGGGATGTGGGGCAACCTGTGTGCAAAGCAAATGCCTAAGGCACACACGTCGCCCCCGCCAACGCCACCTCTCTCCGCCCCAGTATGTTCACTACCTGCAATACTGTCTACTGCACCCAATTCCACACCGCATCAATTTCAGATGACCACCGCAACCACATAAAGCACCATATAAACCTCAATAAAACACCCGATGCATGTAAATTCATTCTTAGTGACTATAACTCTATAACGTTCTTAAGCAATATTCTGAAAAACAACATGAAAACATAGCAAGGCAAATAAGAATCTAGTAATTGCAAACACATAAAACAGCAATTTCTAAAACAATAAAGGAAACACAATAATGAAAATCTAGAGAATTTTTGGCCTTCTGAAAAACTGTGCGACTGTAGACATAGTGCAACACTATTGCAAGACACAAGTGAACAAAATTGTCAGCGGGTCCCTTCACCTTGCTCCAAAATGATCCTAGAGCAAACTAAAAGGGCCGTGGGGCAACCTGTGTGCAAAGCAAATGCCTAAGGCACACACGTCGCCCCCGCCAACGCCACCTCTCTCCGCCCCAGTATGTTCACTACCTGCAATACTGTCTACTGCACCCAATTCCACACCGCATCAATTTCAGATGACCACCGCAACAACATAAAGCACCATATAAACCTCAATAAAACACCCAATGCATGTAAATTCATTCTTAGCGACTATAACTCTATAACGTTCTTAAGCAATATTCTGAAAAACAACATGAAAACATAGCAAGGCAAATAAGAATCTAGTAATTGCAAACACATAAAACAGCAATTTCTAAAACAATAAAGGAAACACAATAATGAAAATCTAGAAAATTTTTGGCCTTCTGAAAAACTGTGCGACTATAGACCTAGTGCAACACTATTGCAAGACACAAGTGAACAAAATTGTCAGCAGGTCCCTTCACCTTGCTCCAAAATGATCCTAGAGCAAAGTAAAAGGGACGTGGGGCAACCTGTGTGAAAGCAAATGCCTAAGGTACACACGTCGCCCCCGCCAACGCCACCTCTCTCCGCCCCAGTATGTTCACTACCTGCAATACTGTCTACTGCACCCAATTCCACACCGCATCAATTTCAGATGACCACCGCAACAACATAAAGCACTATATAAACCTCAATAAAACACCCGATGCATGTAAATTCATTCTTAGCGACTATAACTTCATAACGTTCTTAAGCAATATTCTGAAAAACGACATGAAAACATAGCAAGGGAAATAAGAATCTAGTAATTGCAAACACATAAAACAGCAATTTCTAAAACAATAAAGGAAACACAATAATGAAAATCTAGAAAATTTTTGGCCTTCTGAAAAACTGTGCGACTGTAGACCTAGTGCAACACTATTGCAAGACACAAGTGAACAAAATTGTCAGCGGGTCCCTTCACCTTGCTCCAAAATGATTCCTAGAGCAAAGTAAAAGGGCCGTGGGGCAACCTGTGTGCAAAGCAAATGCCTAAGGCACACACGTCGCCCCCGCCAACGCCACCTCTCTCCGCCCCAGTATGTTCACTACCTGCAATACTGTCTACTGCACCCAATTCCACACCGCATCAATTTCAGATGACCCCCGCAACAACATAAAGCACTATAAACCTCAATAAAACACCCAATGCATGTAAATTCATTCTTAGCGACTATAACTCTATAACGTTCTTAAGCAATATTCTGAAAAACAACATGAAAACATAGCAAGGCAAATAAGAATCTAGTAATTGCAAACACATAAAACAGCAATTTCTAAAACAATAAAGGAAACACAATAATGAAAATCTAGAGAATTTTTGGCCTTCTGAAAAACTGTGCGACTGTAGACCTAGTGCAACACTATTGCAAGACACAAGTGAACAAAATTGTCAGCGGGTCCCTTCACCTTGCTCCAAAATGATCCTAGAGCAAAGTAAAAGGGACGTGGGGCAACCTGTGTGCAAAGCAAATGCCTAAGGCACACACGTCGCCCCCGCCAACGCCACCTCTCTCCGCCCCAGTATGTCACTACCTGCAATACTGTCTACTGCCACCCAATTCCACACCGCATCAATTTCAGATGACCACCGCAACAACATAAAGCACTATATAAACCTCAATAAAACCCCGATGCATGTAAATTCATTCTTAGCGACTATAACTCTATAACGTTCTTAAGCAATATTCTGAAAAACAACATGAAAACATAGCAAGGCAAATAAGAATCTAGTAATTGCAAACACATAAAACAGCAATTTCTAAAACAATAAAGGAAACACAATAATGAAAATCTAGAGAATTTTTGGCCTTCTGAAAAACTGTGCGACTGTAGACATAGTGCAACACTATTGCAAGACCACAAGTGAACAAAATTGTCAGCGGGTCCCTTCACCTTGCTCCAAAATGATCCTAGAGCAAAGTAAAAGGGCCGTGGGGCAACCTGTGTGCAAAGCAAATGCCTAAGGCACACACGTCGCCCCCGCCAACGCCACCTCTCTCCGCCCCAGTATGTTCACTACCTGCAATACTGTCTACTGCACCCAATTCCACACCGCATCAATTTCAGATGACCACCGCAACAACATAAAGCACCATATAAACCTCAATAAAACACCCAATGCATGTAAATTCATTCTTAGCGACTATAACTCTATAACGTTCTTAAGCAATATTCTGAAAAACAACATGAAAACATAGCAAGGCAAATAAGAATCTAGTAATTGCAAACACATAAAACAGCAATTTCTAAAACAATAAAGGAAACACAATAATGAAAATCTAGAAAATTTTTGGCCTTCTGAAAAACTGTGCGACTGTAGACCTAGTGCAACACTATTGCAAGACACAAGTGAACAAAATTGTCAGCGGGTCCCTTCACCTTGCTCCAAAATGATCCTAGAGCAAAGTAAAAGGGCCGTGGGGCAACCTGTGTGCAAAGCAAATGCCTAAGGCACACACGTCGCCCCCGCCAACGCCACCTCTCTCCGCCCCAGTATGTTCACTACCTGCAATACTGTCTACTGCACCCAATTCCACACCGCATCAATTTCAGATGACCACCGCAACAACATAAAGCACCATATAAACCTCAATAAAACACCCGATGCATGTAAATTCATTCTTAGCGACTATAACTCTATAACGTTCTTAAGCAATATTCTGAAAAACGACATGAAAACATAGCAAGGCAAATAAGAATCTAGTAATTGCAAACACATAAAACAGCAATTTCTAAAACAATAAAGGAAACACAATAATGAAAATCTAGAGAATTTTTGGCCTTCTGAAAAACTGTGGCGACTGTAGACCATAGTGCAACACTATTGCAAGACACAAGTGAACAAAATTGTCAGCGGGTCCCTTCACCTTGCTCCAAAATGATCCTAGAGCAAAGTAAAAGGGCCTGGGGCAACCTGTGTGCAAAGCAAATGCCTAAGGCACACACGTCGCCCCCGCCAACGCCACCTCTCTCCGCCCCAGTATGTTCACTACCTGCAATACTGTCTACTGCACCCAATTCCACACCGCATCAATTTCAGATGACCACCGCAACAACATAAAGCACCATATAAACCTCAATAAAACACCCAATGCATGTAAATTCATTCTTAGCGACTATAACTCTATAACGTTCTTAAGCAATATTCTGAAAAACAACATGAAAACATAGCAAGGCAAATAAGAATCTAGTAATTGCAAACACATAAAACAGCAATTTCTAAAACAATAAAGGAAACACAATAATGAAAATCTAGAAAATTTTGGCCTTCTGAAAAACTGTGCGACTGTAGACCTAGTGCAACACTATTGCAAGACACAAGTGAACAAAATTGTCAGGCGGGTCCCTTCACCTTGCTCCAAAATGATCCTAGAGCAAAGTAAAAGGGCCGTGGGGCAACCTGTGTGCAAAGCAAATGCCTAAGGCACACACGTCGCCCCCGCCAACGCCACCTCTCTCCGCCCCAGTATGTTCACTACCTGCAATACTGTCTACTGCACCCAATTCCACACCGCATCAATTTCAGATGACCACCGCAACAACATAAAGCACTATATAAACCTCAATAAAACACCCGATGCATGTAAATTCATTCTTAGCGACTATAACTTCTATAACGTTCTTAAGCAATATTCTGAAAAACAACATGAAAACATAGCAAGGCAAATAAGAATCTAGTAATTGCAAACACATAAAACAGCAATTTCTAAAACAATAAAGGAAACACAATAATGAAAATCTAGAAATTTTTGGCCTTCTGAAAAACTGTGCGACTGTAGACCTAGTGCAACACTATTGCAAGACACAAGTGAACAAAATTGTCAGCGGGTCCCTTCACCTTGCTCCAAAATGATCCTAGAGCAAAGTAAAAGGGCCGTGGGGCAACCTGTGTGCAAAGCAAATGCCTAAGGCACACACGTCGCCCCCGCCAACGCCACCTCTCTCCGCCCCAGTATGTTCACTACCTGCAATACTGTCTACTGCACCCAATTCCACACCGCATCAATTTCAGATGACCACCGCAACCAACATAAAGCACTATATAAACCTCAATAAAACACCCGATGCATGTAAATTCATTCTTAGCGACTATAACTCTATAACGTTCTTAAGCAATATTCTGAAAAACGACATGAAAACATAGCAAGGCAAATAAGAATCTAGTAATTGCAAACACATAAAACAGCAATTTCTAAAACAATAAAGGAAACACAATAATGAAAATCTAGAAATTTTTGGCCTTCTGAAAAACTGTGCGACTGTAGACCTAGTGCAACACTATTGCAAGACACAAGTGAACAAAATTGTCAGCGGGTCCCTTCACCTTGCTCCAAAATGATCCTAGAGCAAAGTAAAAGGGCCGTGGGGCAACCTGTGTGCAAAGGCAAATGCCTAAGGCACACACGTCGCCCCCGCCAACGCCACCTCTCTCCGCCCCAGTATGTTCACTACCTTGCAATACTGTCTACTGCCACCCAATTCCACACCGCATCAATTTCAGATGACCACCGCAACACATAAAGCACCATATAAACCTCAATAAAACACCCGATGCATGTAAATTCATTCTTAGCGACTATAACTCTATAACGTTCTTAAGCAATATTCTGAAAACAACATGAAAACATAGCAAGGCAAATAAGAATCTAGTAATTGCAAACACATAAAACAGCAATTTCTAAAACAATAAAGGAAACACAATAATGAAAATCTAGAAATTTTTGGCCTTCTGAAAAACTGTGCGACTGTAGACCGAGTGCAACACTATTGCAAGACACAAGTGAACAAAATTGTCAGCGGGTCCCTTCACCTTGCTCCAAAATGATCCTAGAGCAAAGTAAAAGGGCCGTGGGCAACCTGTGTGCAAAGCAAATGCCTAAGGCACACACGTCGCCCCCGCCAACGCCACCTCTCTCCGCCCCAGTATGTTCACTACCTGCAATACTGTCTACTGCACCCAATTCCACACCGCATCAATTTCAGATGACCACCGCAACCACATAAAGCACTATATAAACCTCAATAAAACACCCGATGCATGTAATTCATTCTTAGCGACTATAACTCTATAACGTTCTTAAGCAATATTCTGAAAACAACATGAAAACATAGCAAGGCAAATAAGAATCTAGTAATTGCAAACACATAAAACAGCAATTTCTAAAACAATAAAGGAAACACAATAATGAAAATCTAGAAAATTTTTGGCCTTCTGAAAAACTGTGCGACTGTAGACCTAGTGCAACACTATTGCAAGACACAAGTGAACAAAATTGTCAGCGGGTCCCTTCACCTTGCTCCAAAATGATCCTAGAGCAAAGTAAAAGGGACGTGGGGCAACCTGTGTGCAAAGCAAATGCCTAAGGCACACACGTCGCCCCCGCCAACGCCACCTCTCTCCGCCCCAGTATGTTCACTACCTGCAATACTGTCTACTGCACCCAATTCCACACCGCATCAATTTCAGATGACCACCGCAACCACATAAAGCACTATATAAACCTCAATAAAACACCCGATGCATGTAAATTCATTCTTAGCGACTATAACTCTATAACGTTCTTAAGCAATATTCTGAAAAACAACATGAAAACATAGCAAGGCAAATAAGAATCTAGTAATTGCAAACACATAAAACAGCAATTTCTAAACAATAAAGGAAACACAATAATGAAAATCTAGAAATATTTTTGGCCTTCTGAAAAACTCGTGCGACTGTAGACCTAGTGCAACCACTATTAGCAAGCCACAAGTGAACAAAATTGTCAGCGGGTCCCTTCACCTTGCTCCAAAATGATTCCTAGAGCAAAGTAAAAGGGCGTGGGGCAACCTGTGTGGCAAAGCAAATGCCTAAGGCACACACGTCGCCACCGCAACGCCACTTCTCTCCGCCCCAGTAAACTGCAATACTTCTCTCCCAATTCCACACGGCCCATGACCAAAAGACACTATATCCAACGCCACCTCTCTCCGCTCCCAGTATGCTTCCACTACCTTGCAATACTGTTCTACATGCACCCAATTTCCACACCAGCACCAATTTTTCATGTCTCAAGACCACCGACTCAAACCACATAAAGCCACTATAAAACCGCAATAAAACACCCGATCATTTTAAATATCAATCTCTTAGCGATTAGTTAACTCATCTCTGTTATAACGTTCCTAAGCCAATATTCTGAAAACACATGTAAAACATAAGCAAGGCAACTTATTTAGAATGCGTGTAATGCCAAACACATAAACAAGCAGCAAATGTTCTAAAACAATAAAGCGTAAACCAAACAATAATGAAAAATCTAGGAAAAACTTTTGGCCTTACTGAAAGAACTGTGCGTGACTGTAGACCTTAGTGCAACTACCTATTGCAAAGACACAAGTGAACAAAAATTGTCAGCGTGGTCCTCTTTTCACCTTGCTCCATATAATGATCCGTAGAGCAATAGTAAAACAGGGACGTATGGGGCAACTGCTGTGCACAAAGCAAAATGCCGTACAAGGCACACACGTCGCCCCTGCCAACGCCACCTAGCTTCTCCGCCCCCAGCCTATGCCTTCACTACACTCTGACGGAAACTAACTTGTCTTACTGCCACCCTAATTCCTAACACCAGCCCATCCTATATTTCAGATGAACCACTACGCACACATAACATACAACAGCACCTATACTACAACCTCTCAAATAACATAAACACCCCAGATGCATGATAAATTCATTCTTACGCGACATTAACTCTATAAACGTTCTTAAGCAATATTCTGAAAAACAACATTGAAAACACATAAGCACAAGGCAAAGGTAAGTATAATCTAGTAATTGCAACAACACATTAAAACAGCAATTTCTAAAACAATAAAGGAAACAACAATAATAGAAAATCTTAGAAACTTTTTTGGCCTCTTCTGAAAATTGTAGCGACGTTGCTTAGGAGCGTTAGATGCAACACTATTGCCAAACACAAAGTGAACAAAATTGGTCAGCGGGTCCCGTCACCCTTGCTCCCAAAATGATCCTAGAGCAAAGTAAAAGGCCCGCCGGAGGGCAAGCCTTGGTGTGCAAGAGCAAGCCATGCCTAAGCGCCACACCGATCGCCCCCGCCAACGCCACCTCTCCCTCCCAGTATAATGATTCACTAACCGTGCCAGAGTACGTGTCTACTGCAGGCGCCCCCACAATTCTCAATCACCGCAATCAATAGTTCAAGACATGACCACCGCCAACAACATTAAAGCACGAGCTAATATAATAACCCTCAATAAAACACCCGACATGCATGTAAATTATATTCTTAGCGACTTTAACTCTATAACTTTCTTAAGCAATATTCTGAAAAACGACATGAAAAACATAGCAAGGAAATAATAATCTAAGTAAGTTGCAACACACAGGTAAAACAGCGAAATTCCTAAAACAATAAAGGAAAGGAAAACACAAAATGGAATAATCTAGAGAATTTATGGCGCACTTCTGAAAAACTGTGCGCACTGCTAAACAATAAGGTGCAAACACACTATTGCAAAGACCAAACAAAGTGAACAAAATGTGTCATCGGTCCCTATCACCTTGCTCCAAAATCAAATCTAGAGCAAAGCTAAAGGGCCGATGGGGCAACCTGCGTAGCAAAGCAAATGGCCATAACAAGGCACACACCGTCCGCCCCCGGCCCCCACAACTCCAGCCTCTCTCCCGCACCGACCCAATGCCCAGATATCGTTCACTCACCCTGCAAAATACTGCACTAACTGCTACCCCCAATGTCTCACACCGCATATCCCAATTCAGTGAGTTCTGCCAATGTAACCACCGCAATCCCACACTCTCTCTGCCACCAGTGATACAACCTCAATTAACCACACACAACCGTCGATGCATGTAAATTATCATTCTTAGTGACTATAAACTCTTATAACGTTCTTAAGCAAATTCTGAAAAAACAACAGAAAAACATAAGCAGGCAAATAAGAATCTAGTATGTTCCCAATTGCAAAACAACATCAAACACAGCAATTTCTCCTAAAACAATAAAGAAACACAAGAAATTGAGAAAGTCCCATTGGCCTCTGAATAAATTGTCGACTGTAGACTAGCGCCATGAGCAACCACTTCTTTGCAAGACACAAAGTGAACAAAAGAGTTGTACAAGCGGGTCCCTTCGACCGTTGGGCTCCAAAACACTGATTCCCACTAGAGCAACAGTAAAAGGGCACGATGGCAAAACCGGCAACCTTGGTGGCCCAAAAGCAAATGGCCTAATATGCACACACGTCGCCCCCTCGCAACCCACCCTCTCTCCTCGCCCCCAGTCATATGTTCACTACCTGCAAATACTGTTCTTACTCGCACCCTTAATTTTCCACACGGCGGAGCGGCATCAATTCTTCAGAATGACCACCGCAACCCACATAAAGCACTATATAAACCTCAATAACAACACCCGATCGCATTCAACTGTCATTTCTTACGCGACATATAACGTCGGATAGACGGGTTCCTTAAGCAACTTCTCGCGCGAAAAAAAACAACATGAAAAATAGCAAGGCAAATAAGAATCTAGTAATTGCAAACACATAAAACAGCAATTCTAAAACAATAAACTGGAAACACGAGATATAAGAAGATCTAGGAGCACAAATTTTGGGTCCTTCTTGAAAAGCTTTGCGACCCTAGACCTCAGTGCAACACCATTATTGCAAGACGACAAGTGCACACCAAAATTCGTCCAGCGGCAGTCCCTTCACCTACATGCCTCCCGAAAATTGATTCTCTAAGCAGCTAAAGTTAAAAGATGCGATGGGCAAACCTGTGTGCAAAGCAAGATGTCCTCAAGCCTCACCCAACGATCGCTCCCTGCCAACGCCAACCTCTATCTCCCCCTCAGTATGTTCACTACCTGCAATACTGTCTAGCTGCCCCACCCAATTCCACACCGCAAATCACAATTTAAACAGAAGAACCACCGCACAACAACCATAAAGCACCTACTATAACACCCTCAAATAAAACAACCCGAGTATGGTAAATTCATTTCTTAGCGGACTTAACTTATAACGTTCTTAAGCAATATTCTGAAAAACGACATGAAATAACATAGCCGGGTGGAAATAAGAATCTAGTAATTTGCAAACACATTAATATAACAGCAATTTCTAAAAACAAGTGAGAGATCAAACACAATAAGTGAAAAATCTAGAGAATTTTTGGCTTTTCGACAAAAATGTGCGACTCGATAAGCATAGTGCAAAAACTATTTGCTAGAGACATCAAGTAAACGAGAATTGTCAGCGGGGCTCCTTCCAAACCTGCCTCCCAAAATGATTCCTTAGAGCAAAGTAAAAGGGCCGTTGGAGCAACCTTGTGCACTAATGCAAATTACCTTAAGGCACACACGTCGCTCCCGCCATACGCCACCTTCTCTCCGCCCCCAGGTAGTCACACTACACTAAGGCAATATCTGTCTAGCTGCACCGAATATCCACACCGCATCAATTTGCAGGAACCGCGCGCAACCACATAAACGCACTATATAAACCTGCAATAAAACACCGCGATGGCATAGTAAATTCATTCTTTAGCGACTTTATAACTCTTAATAACCGTTTCTTAATGCAATATTTCTGTAAATAGAAACTCAACTTGAAACATCTAAGGCAGAATAAAGAACTTCTAGTAATTGCAATACACAAAAACACACAGCTAATGTCTAAAAACAATATTAGAGGGAAAACCACAATAATGATAAATCTAGAGGAATTTTGTGTCCTTCTGAAAAAACTAAGTGACCGGAACTGTAGACATAGTGCAACACTATTGCAAGACCACAAGTGAAACAAAATCTGTCTCAGCGGGTCCCTTCCAACCTTGCCCAAAAATATATCTCCAATAGGCAAATAGTAAAAAGCGGCCGCTGGGGCACCTGGTGTGCCAAAGCAAAGGCCTAAGGCACACACGTCCGCCCCCGCCAACGCCACACTTCGCCGGCCCAGTATGTTTCACTACCTGCCAAAATACTTCTTGCACCCAATTGCCACACCGCATCAATTTCAGATGGACCGCGCGCAACAATATAAACACCATATTAAACCTCAATGAAAAACCACCCAATTTGCATGTAAATTCATTCTAGCGACTAGAACTCGTATAAACGTCTTCTTAAGCAATATTCTGATAACAAACAATCTATGAACAACTATAGCAAGGCAAAATAAAAGGAATCTAGTAATTGCAAACACATAAAAACAGCAATTCGCTTAAAACAATAAAGGAAACACAAATAAATGAAAATCTAGAGAACTCTTTTTGGCTCTTACTGAAAACACTTCTCGCGACACTGGACTATGCCTAGACAATGCGGAATATGGGGCAAGCGACCTATTGCAACACCGAACAAGGAAGTGGAACAAAATTAGTCAGCGGGGTCCCTTCACCCTTGCTCCCAAAAATGATCCTAGACGGCGCAAAAGTAAAAGGCCGCTGCAGGGCAAACCTGTGGTGCCACAAACAAATGCCTAAGGCACACACTCGCCCACGCCCAACGCCACCAGGAGTCTCTCCGCCCCAGTATGATTTCACTACCCTGGCCAATACTGTCTACTGCATCCCAATTCCACACCGCATCAAGTTTCAGATGACCACCGGCAAACAACAATAAAGCACCATATATAAACCTCAATAAAAACACCCGATGCATGTAAATTCATTCTTAGCGACTATAACTCTATAAACGTTCTTAAGGCAAATATTCATGAAAAACAACATGAAAACCATCAGCAAAGGCAAATAAGTAATCTAGTAATTGGCAAACCACACTAAAACAAGTCAATTTCTAAACAACAATAAAGGAAACAAATATGAAAATCTCAGAGAATTTTTGGCCTTGTTTGACAAACCTAGTGCTGCGACTGTAGACCTATGTGCAACACTATTGCAAGACACAAGTGAACAAAATTTGTCAGCGGGTCCCTTCACCTTGCTCCAAAATGATCCTAGAGCAAAGTTTAAAAGGGACGGTGGGGCAACCTGTGTGCAAAGCAAATGCCTAAGGCACACACGTCGCCCCGCCAACGCCACCTCTCTCCGCGCCCAGTATGTTCACTACCTGCAATACTGTCTACTGCACCCAATTCCACACCGCCATCAATTTCAGATGACCACCGCAACCACATAAAGCACTATATAAACCTCAATAAAAACACCCGATGAATGTAAATTCATTCTTAGCGACTATAACTCTATAACGTTCTTAAGCAATATTCTGAAAAAACAACATGAAAACATAGCAAGGCAAATAAGAATCTAGTAATTGCAAACACATAAAACAGCAATTTCTAAAACAATAAAGGAAACACAATAATGAAAATCTAGAAAATTTTTGGCCTTCTGAAAATTGGTGGCGACTGTTAGACCTAGTGCAACACTATTGCAAGACACACAGTGAACAAATTGTCAGGCGGGTCCCTTCACCTTGCCTCCAAAATGATCCTAGAGCAAAGTAAAAGGCCTTGGGGCAACCTGTGTGCAAAGCAAATGCCTAAGGCACACACGTCGCCCCCGCCAACGCCACCTCTCTCCGCCCCAGTATGTTCACTACCTGCAATACTGTCTACTGCACCCAATTCCACCACCGCATCAATTTCAGATGACCACCGCAACCACATAAAGCACTATATAAACCTCAATAAAAACACCCGATGCATGTAAATTCATTCTTAGCGACTATAACTCTATAACGTTCTTAAGCAAATATTCTGAAAACAACATGAAAACATAGCAAGGCAAATAAGAATCTAGTAATTGCAACACATGAAACAGCAATTTCTAAAAACAATAAAGGAAACACAATAATGAAAATCTAGAAAGATTTTCGGCCTCTGAAAACTGGTGCGACTGTAGACCTAGTGCAACACTATTGCAAGCCACAAGTGAACAAAATTGTCAGCGGGTCCCTTCACCTTGCTCCAAAATGATCCTAGAGCAAAGTAAAAGGGACGTGGGGCAACCTGTGTGCAAAGCAAATGCCTAAGGCACACACGTCGCCCCCGCCAACGCCACCTCTCTCCGCCCCAGTATGTTCACTACCTGGCAATACTGTCTACTGCACCCAATTCCACACCGCATCAATTTCAGATGACCACCGCAACAACATAAAGCACCATATAAACCTCAATAAAACACCCGATGCATGTAAATTCATTCTTAGCGACTATAACTCTATAACGTTCTTAAGCAATATTCTGAAAAACAAAATGAAAACATAGCAAGGCAAATAAGAATCTAGTAATTGCAAACACAAAAACAGCAATTTCTAAAAACAATAAAGGAAACACAATAATGAAAATCTAGAAAATGTTTGGCCTTCTGAAAAACTGTGCGACTGTAGACCTAGTGCAACACTATTGCAAGACACAAGTGAACAAAATTGTCAGCGGGTCCCTTCACCTTGCTCCAAAATGATCCTAGAGCAAAGTAAAAGGGCCGTGGGGCAACCTGTGTGCAAAGCAAATGCCTAAGGCACACACGTCGCCCCCGCCAACGCCACCTCTCTCCGCCCCAGTATGTTCACTACCTGCAATACTGTCTACTGCACCCAATTCCACACCGCATCAATTCAGATGACCACCGCAACCAACATAAAGCACTATATAAACCTCAATAAAACACCCGATGCATGTAAATTCAGTCTTAGCGACTATAATTCTATAACGTTCTTAAGCAATATTCTGAAAAAACAACATGAAAACATAGCAAGGCAAATAAGAATCTAGTAATTGCAAACACATAAAACAGCAATTTCTAAAACAATAAAGGAAACACAATAATGAAAATCTAGAAAATTTTTGGCCTTCTGAAAACACTGTGCGACTGTAGACCTAGTGCAACACTATTGCAAGACACAAGTGAACAAAATTGTCAGCGGGGTCCCTTCACCTTGCTCCAAAATGATCCTAGAGCAAAGTAAAAGGGACGTGGGGCAACCTGTGTGCAAAGCAAATGCCTAAGGCACACACGTCGCCCCCGCCAACGCCACCTCTCTCCGCCCCAGTATGTTCACTACCTGCAATACTGTCTACTGCACCCAATTCCACACCGCATCCAATTTCAGATGACCACCGCAACCACATAAAGCACTATATAAACCTCAATAAAACACCCGATGCATGTAATTCATTCTTAGCGACTATAACTCTATAACGTTCTTAAGCAATATTCTGGAAAAACAACATGAAAAACATAGCAAGGCAAATAAGAATCTAGTAATTGGCAAACACATAAAACAGCAATTTCTAAAACAATACAGGAAACACAATAATGAAAATCTAGAAAGATTTCCGCCTTCTGAAAACTGGTGCGACTGTAGACCTAGCGCAACACTATTGCAAGCCACAAGTGAAACAAAATTGTCAGCGGGTCCCTTCACCTTGCTCCAAAATGATGCTAGAGTAAAGTAAAAGGGTCGTGGGGCAACCTGTGTGCAAAGCAGATGCCTAAAGGCACACACGTCGCCCCCCGCCAACGCCACCTCTCTCCGCCCCAGTATGTTCACTACCTGCAATACTGTCTACTGCACCCAATTCCACACTGCATCAATTTTCAGATGACCACCGCAACAACATAAAGCACCATATAAACCCTCAATAAAACACCCGATGCATGTAAATTCATTCTAGCGACTATAACTCTATAACGTTCTTAAGCAATATTCTGAAAAACAACATGAAAACATACCAAGGCAAATAAGAATCTAGTAATTGCAAACACAAAACAGCAATTTCTAAAACAATAAAGGAAAACACAATAATGAAATCTAGAAAATGTTTGGCCTTCTGAAAAACTGTGCGACTGTACACCTAGTGCAACACTATTGCAAGACACAAGTGAACAAAATTGTCAGGCGGGTCCCTTCACCTTGCTCCAAAATGATCCTAGAGCAAAGTAAAAGGGCTTGGGGCAACCTGTGTGCAAAGCAAATGCCTAAGGCACACACGTCGCCCCCGCCAACGCCACCTCTCTCCGCCCCAGTATGTTCACTACCTGCAATACTGTCTACTGGCACCCAATTCCACACCGCATCAATTTCAGATGACCACCGCAACAACATAAAGCACCATATAAACCTCAATAAAACACCCGATGCATGTAAATTCATTCTTAGCGACTATAACTCTATAACGTTCTTAAGCAATATTCTGAAAACAACATGAAAACATAGCAAGGCAAATAAGAATCTAGTAATTGCAAAACACATAAAACAGCAATTTCTAAAACAATAAAGGAAACACAATAATGAAAATCTAGAAAATGTTTGGCCTTCTGAAAAACTGGTGCGACTGTAGACATAGTGGGCCAACACTATTGCAAGCCACAAGTGAACAAAATTGTCAGCGGGTCCCTTCACCTTGCCTCCAAAATGATGCTAGAGTAAAGTAAAGGGTCGTGGGGCAACCTGTGTGCAAAGCAGATGCCTAAGGCACACACGTCGCCCCCCGCCAACGCCACCTCTCTCCGCCCCAGTATGTTCACTACCTGCAATACTGTCTACTGCACCCAATTCCACACCGCATCAATTTCAGATGACCACCGCAACAACATAAAGCACCATATAAACCTCAATAAAACACCCGATGCATGTAAATTCATTCTTAGCGACTATAACTCTATAACGTTCTTAAGCAATATTCTGAAAAACAACATGAAAACATAGCCAAGGCAAATAAGAATCTAGTAATTGCAAACACAAAACAGCAATTTCTAAAACAATAAAGGAAACACAATAATGAAAATCTAGAAAATGTTTGGCCTTCTGAAAAACTGTGCGACTGTAGACCTAGTGCAACACTATTGCAAGACACAAGTGAACAAAATTGTCAGCGGGTCCCTTCACCTTGCTCCAAAATGATCCTAGAGCAAAGTAAAAGGGCCTTGGGGCAACCTGTGTGTACAGCAAATGCCTAAGGCACACACGTCGCCCCCACCAACGCCACCTCTCTCCGCCCCAGTATGTTCACTACCTGCAATACTGTCTACTGCACCCAATTCCACACCGCATCAATTTCAGATGACCACCGCAACCACATAAAGCACTATATAAACCTCAATAAAACACCCGATGCATGTAAATTCATTCTTAGCGACTATAACTCTATAACGTTCTTAAGCAATATTCTGAAAAACAACATGAAAACATAGCAAGGCAAATAAGAATCTAGTAATTGCAAACACATAAAACAGCAATTTCTAAAACAATAAAGGAAACACAATAATGAAAATCTAGAAAATTTTTGGCCTTCTGAAAACTGTGCGACTGTAGACCTAGTGGCAACACTATTGCAAGACACAAGTGAACAAAATTGTCAGCGGGTTCCCTTCACCTTGCTCCAAAATGATCCTAGAGCAAAGTAAAAGGGACGTGGGGCAACCTGTGTGCAAAGCAAATGCCTAAGGCACACACGTCGCCCCCGCCAACGCCACCTCTCTCCGCCCCAGTATGTTCACTACCTGCAATACTGTCTACTGCACCCAATTCCACACCGCATCAATTTCAGATGACCACCGCAACCACATAAAGCACTATATAAACCTCAATAAAACACCCGATGCATGTAAATTCATTCTTAGCGACTATAACTCTATAACGTTCTTAAGCAATATTCTGGAAAAACACATGAAAACATAGCAAGGCAAATAAGAATCTAGTAATTGCAAACACATAAAACAGCAATTTCTAAAACAATAAAGGAAACACAATAATGAAAATCTAGAAAACTTTTTGGCCTTCTGAAAAACTGTGCGACTGTAGACCTAGTGCAACACTTTGCAAGACACAAGTGAACAAAATTGTCAGCGGGTCCCTTCACCTTGCTCCAAAATGATCCTAGAGCAAAGTAAAAGGGCCGTGGGGCAACCTGTGTGCAAAGCAAATGCCTAAGGCACACACGTCGCCCCCGCCAACGCCACCTCTCTCCGCCCCAGTATGTTCACTACCTGCAATACTGTCTACTGCACCCAATTCCACACCGCATCAATTTCAGATGACCACCGCAACCACATAAAGCACTATATAAACCTCAATAAAACACCCGATGCATGTAAATTCATTCTTAGCGACTATAACTCTATAACGTTCTTAAGCAATATTCTGAAAAACAACATGAAAACATAGCAAGGGCAAATAAGAATCTAGTAATTGCAAACACATGAAAACAGCAATTTCTAAAACAATAAAGGAAACACAATAATGAAAATCTAGAAACTTTTTGGCCTTCTGAAAAATGTGGCGACTGTAGACCTAGTGCAACACTATTGCAAGACACAAGTGAACAAAATTGTCAGCGGGTCCCTTCACCTTGCTCCAAAATGATCCTAGAGGCAAAGTAAAAGGGCCGTGGGGCAACCTGTGTGCAAAGCAAATGCCTAAGGCACACACGTCGCCCCCGCCAACGCCACCTCTCTCCGCCCCAGTATGTTCACTACCTGCAATACTGTCTACTGCACCCAATTCCACACCGCATCAATTTCAGATGACCACCGCAACAACATAAAGCACCATATAAACCTCAATAAAACACCCAATGCATGTAAATTCATTCTTAGCGACTATAACTCTATAACGTTCTTAAGCAATATTCTGAAAAACAACATGAAAACATAGCAAGGCAAATAAGAATCTAGTAATTGCAAACACATAAAACAGCAATTTCTAAAACAATAAAGGAAACACAATAATGAAAATCTAGAAACTTTTTGGCCTTCTGAAAAATTGTGCGACTGTAGACCTAGTGCAACACTATTGCAAGACACAAGTGAACAAAATTGTCAGCGGGTCCCTTCACCTTGCTCCAAAATGATCCTAGAGCAAAGTAAAAGGGCCTTGGGGCAACCTGTGTGCAAAGCAAATGCCTAAGGCACACACGTCGCCCCCGCCAACGCCACCTCTCTCCGCCCCAGTATGTTCACTACCTGCAATACTGTCTACTGCACCCAATTCCACACCGCATCAATTTCAGATGACCACCGCAACCACATAAAGCACTATATAAACCTCAATAAAAACACCCGATGCATGTAAATTCATTCTTAGCGACTATAACTCTATAACGTTCTTAAGCAAATATTCTGAAAAAACAACATGAAAACATAGCAAGGCAAATAAGAATCTAGTAATTGCAAACACATAAAACAGCAATTTCTAAACAATAAAGGAAACACAATAATGAAAATCTAGAAAATTTTTGGCCTTCTGAAAAACTGTGCGACTGTAGACATAGTGCAACACTATTGCAAGACACAAGTGAACAAAATTGTCAGCGGGTCCCTTCACCTTGCTCCAAAATGATCCTAGAGCAAAGTAAAAGGGCCGTGGGGCAACCTGTGTGCAAAGCAAATGCCTAAGGCACACACGTCGCCCCCGCCAACGCCACCTCTCTCCGCCCCAGTATGTTCACTACCTGCAATACTGTCTACTGCACCCAATTCCACACCGCATCAATTTCAGATGACCACCGCAACAACATAAAGCACCATATAAACCTCAATAAAACACCCAATGCATGTAAATTCATTCTTAGCGACTATAACTCTATAACGTTCTTAAGCAATATTCTGAAAAACAACATGAAAACATAGCAAGGCAAATAAGAATCTAGTAATTGCAAACACATAAAACAGCAATTTCTAAAACAATAAAGGAAACACAATAATGAAAATCTAGAAACTTTTTGGCCTTCTGAAAAATGTGCGACTGTAGACCTAGTGCAACACTATTGCAAGACACAAGTGAACAAAATTGTCAGCGGGTCCCTTCACCTTGCTCCAAAATGATCCTAGAGCAAAGTAAAAGGGCCGTGGGGCAACCTGTGTGGCAAAGCAAATGCCTAAGGCACACACGTCGCCCCCGCCAACGCCACCCTTCTCTCCGCCCCAGTATGTTCACTACCTGCAATACTGTCTACTGCACCCAATTCCACACCGCATCAATTTCAGATGACCACCGCAACCACATAAAGCACTATATAAACCTCAATAAAACACCCGATGCATGTAAATTCATTCTTAGCGACTATAACTCTATAACGTTCTTAAGCAATATTCTGAAAAACAACATGAAAACATAGCAAGGCAAATAAGATCTAGTAATTGCAAACACATAAAACAGCAATTTCTAAAACAATACAGGAAACACAATAATGAAAATCTAGAAAATTTGGCCTTCTGAAAAACTGGTGCGACTGTAGACCTAGTGCAACACTATTGCAAGACACAAGTGAACAAAATTGTCAGCGGGTCCCTTCACCTTGCTCCAAATGATCCTAGAGCAAAGTAAAAGGGTCGTGGGGCAACCTGTGTGCAAAGCAAATGCCTAAGGCACACACGTCGCCCCCGCCAACGCCACCTCTCTCCGCCCCAGTATGTTCACTACCTGCAATACTGTCTACTGCACCCAATTCCACACCGCATCAATTTCAGATGACCACCGCAACCACATAAAGCACCATATAAACCTCAATAAAACACCCGATGCATGTAAATTCATTCTTAGCGACTATAACTCTATAACGTTCTTAAGCAATATTCTGAAAACAACATGAAAACATACCAAGGCAAATAAGAATCTAGTAATTGCAAACACAAAAACAGCAATTTCTAAAAACAATAAAGGAAACACAATAATGAAAATCTAGAAAATGTTTGGCCTTCTGAAAAACTGTGCGACTGTACACCTAGTGCAACACTATTGCAAGACACAAGTGAACAAAATTGTCAGCGGGTCCCTTCACCTTGCTCCAAAATGATCCTAGAGCAAAGTAAAAGGGCCTGGGGCAACCTGTGTGCAAAGCAAATGCCTAAGGCACACACGTCGCCCCACCAACGCCACCTCTCTCCGCCCCAGTATGTTCACTACCTGCAATACTGTCTACTGCACCCAATTCCACACCGCATCAATTTCAGATGACCACCGCAACCACATAAAGCACTATATAAACCTCAATAAAACACCCGATGCATGTAAATTCATTCTTAGCGACTATAACTCTATAACGTTCTTAAGCAATATTCTGAAAAACAACATGAAAACATAGCAAGGCAAATAAGAATCTAGTAATTGCAAACACATAAAACAGCAATTTCTAAAACAATAAAGGAAACACAATAATGAAAATCTAGAAAATGTTTGGCCTTCTGAAAAACTGTGCGACTGTAGACATAGTGCAACACTATTGCAAGCCACAAAGTGAACAAAATTGTCAGCGGGTCCCTTCACCTTGCTCCAAAATGATGCTAGAGTAAAGTAAAAGGGTCGTGGGGCAACCTGTGTGCAAAGCAGAATGCCTAAGGCACACACGTCGCCCCCCGCCAACGCCACCTCTCTCCGCACCCAGTATGTTCACTACCTGCAATACTGTCTACTGCCACCCAATTCCACACTGCATCAATTTCAGATGACCACCGCAACAAACATAAAGCACCATATAAACCTCAATAAAACACCCGATGCATGTAAATTCATTCTAGCGACTATAACTCTATAACGTTCTTAAGCAATATTCTGAAAAACAAAATGAAAACATACCAAGGCAAATAAGAATCTAGTAATTGCAAACACAAAACAGCAATTTCTAAAACAATAAAGGAAACACAATAATGAAAATCTAGAAAATGTTTGGCCTTCTGAAAAACTGTGCGACTGTAGACCTAGTGCAACACTATTGCAAGACACAAGTGAACAAAATTGTCAGCGCGGTCCCTTCACCTTGCTCCAAAAATGATCCCTAGAGCAAAGTAAAAGGGCCTTGGGGCAACCTGTGTGTACAGCAAATGCCTAAGGCCACACACGTCGCCCCCACCAACGCCACCCTCTCTCCGCCCCAGTATGTTCACTACCTGCAATACTGTCTACTGCACCCAATTCCACACTGCATCAATTTCAGATGACCACCGCAACCACATAAAGCACTATAAAACCTCAAATAAAACACCCGATGCATGTAAATTCATTCTTAGCGACTATAACTCTATAACGTTCTTAAGCAATATTCTGAAAAACAACATGAAAACATAGCAAGGGCAAATAAGAATCTAGTAATTGCAAACACATAAAACAGCAATTTCTAAACAATAAAGGAAACACAATAATGAAAATCTAGAAAATTTTTGGCCTTCTGAAAAACTGTGCGACTGTAGACCTAGTGCAACACTATTGCAAGACACAAGTGAACAAAATTGTCAGCGGGTCCCTTCACCTTGCTCCAAAATGATCCTAGAGCAAAGTAAAAGGGACGTGGGGCAACCTGTGTGCAAAGCAAATGCCTAAGGCACACACGTCGCCCCCGCCAACGCCACCCTCTCTCCGCCCCCAGTATGTTCACTACCTGCAATACTGTCTACTGCACCCAATTCCACACCGCATCAATTTCAGATGACCACCGCAACCACATAAAGCACTATATAAACCTCAATAAAACACCCGATGCATGTAAATTCATTCTTAGCGACTATAACTCTATAACGTTCTTAAGCAATATTCTGAAAAAACAACATGAAAACATAGCAAGGCAAATAAGAATCTAGTAATTGCAAACACATAAAACAGCAATTTCTAAAACAATAAAGGAAACACAATAATGAAAATCTAGAAACTTTTTGGCCTTCTGAAAAATTGTGCGACTGTAGACCTAGTGCAACACTATTGCAAGACACAAGTGAACAAAATTGTCAGCGGGTCCCTTCACCTTGCTCCAAAATGATCCTAGAGCAAAGTAAAAGGGCCTTGGGGCAACCTGTGTGCAAAGCAAATGCCTAAGGCACACACGTCGCCCCCGCCAACGCCACCTCTCTCCGCCCCAGTATGTTCACTACCTGCAATACTGTCTACTGCACCCAATTCCACACCGCATCAATTTCAGATGACCACCGCAACCACATAAAGCACTATATAAACCTCAATAAAACACCCGATGAATGTAAATTCATTCTTAGCGACTATAACTCTATAACGTTCTTAAGCAATATTCTGAAAAACAACATGAAAACATAGCAAGGCAAATAAGAATCTAGTAATTGCAAACACATAAAACAGCAATTTCTAAAACAATAAAGGAAACACAATAATGAAAATCTAGAAACTTTTTGGCCTTCTGAAAAATTGTGCGACTGTAGACCTAGTGCAACACTATTGCAAGACACAAGTGAACAAAATTGTCAGCGGGTCCCTTCACCTTGCTCCAAAATGATCCTAGAGCAAAGTAAAAGGGCCGTGGGGCAACCTGTGTGCAAAGCAAATGCCTAAGGCACACACGTCGCCCCCGCCAACGCCACCTCTCTCCACCCCAGTATGTTCACTACCTGCAATACTGTCTACTGCACCCAATTCCACACCGCATCAATTTCAGATGACCACCGCAACAACATAAAGCACCATATAAACCTCAATAAAACACCCAATGCATGTAAATTCATTCTTAGCGACTATAACTCTATAACGTTCTTAAGCAATATTCTGAAAAACAACATGAAAACATAGCAAGGCAAATAAGAATCTAGTAATTGCAAACACATAAAACAGCAATTTCTAAAACAATAAAGGAAACACAATAATGAAAATCTAGAAACTTTTTGGCCTTCTGAAAAATGTGCGACTGTAGACCTAGTGCAACACTATTGCAAGACACCAAGTGAACAAAATTGTCAGCGGGTCCCTTCACCTTGCTCCAAAATGATCCTAGAGCAAAGTAAAAGGGCCTTGGGGCAACCTGTGTGCAAAGCAAATGCCTAAGGCACACACGTCGCCCTGCCAACGCCACCTCTCTCCGCCCCAGTATGTTCACTACCTGCAATACTGTCTACTGCACCCAATTCCACACCGCATCAATTTCAGATGACCACCGCAACCACATAAAGCACTATATAAACCTCAATAAAACACCCGATGCATGTAAATTCATTCTTAGCGACTATAACTCTATAACGTTCTTAAGCAATATTCTGAAAAACAACATGAAAACATAGCAAGGCAAATAAGAATCTAGTAATTGCAAACACATAAAACAGCAATTTCTAAAACAATAAAGGAAACACAATAATGAAAATCTAGAGAATTTTTGGCCTTCTGAAAAACTGTGCGACTGTAGACATAGTGCAACACTATTGCAAGACACAAGTGAACAAAATTGTCAGCGGGTCCCTTCACCTTGCTCCAAAATGATCCTAGAGCAAAGTAAAAGGGCCGTGGGGCAACCTGTGTGCAAAGCAAATGCCTAAGGCACACACGTCGCCCCCGCCAACGCCACCTCTCTCCGCCCCAGTATGTTCACTACCTGCAATACTGTCTACTGCACCCAATTCCACACCGCATCAATTTCAGATGACCACCGCAACAACATAAAGCACCATATAAACCTCAATAAAACACCCAATGCATGTAAATTCATTCTTAGCGACTATAACTCTATAACGTTCTTAAGCAATATTCTGAAAAACAACATGAAAACATAGCAAGGCAAATAAGAATCTAGTAATTGCAAACACATAAAACAGCAATTTCTAAAACAATAAAGGAAACACAATAATGAAAATCTAGAAACTTTTTGGCCTTCTGAAAAATTGTGCGACTGTAGACCTAGTGCAACACTATTGCAAGACACAAGTGAACAAAATTGTCAGCGGGTCCCTTCACCTTGCTCCAAAATGATCCTAGAGCAAAGTAAAAGGGCCTTGGGGCAACCTGTGTGCAAAGCAAATGCCTAAGGCACACACGTCGCCCCCGCCAACGCCACCTCTCTCCGCCCCAGTATGTTCACTACCTGCAATACTGTCTACTGCACCCAATTCCACACCGCATCAATTTCAGATGACCACCGCAACCACATAAAGCACTATATAAACCTCAATAAAACACCCGATGCATGTAAATTCATTCTTAGCGACTATAACTCTATAACGTTCTTAAGCAATATTCTGAAAAACAACATGAAAACATAGCAAGGCAAATAAGAATCTAGTAATTGCAAACACATAAAACAGCAATTTCTAAAACAATAAAGGAAACACAATAATGAAAATCTAGAAAATTTTTGGCCTTCTGAAAAACTGTGCGACTGTAGACCTAGTGCAACACTATTGCAAGACACAAGTGAACAAAATTGTCAGCGGGTCCCTTCACCTTGCTCCAAAATGATCCTAGAGCAAAGTAAAAGGGACGTGGGGCAACCTGTGTGCAAAGGAAATGCCTAAGGCACACACGTCGCCCCCGCCAACGCCACCTCTCTCCGCCCCAGTATGTTCACTACCTGCAATACTGTCTACTGCACCCAATTCCACACCGCATCAATTTCAGATGACCACCGCAACCACATAAAGCACTATATAAACCTCAATAAAACACCCGATGCATGTAAATTCATTCTTAGCGACTATAACTCTATAACGTTCTTAAGCAATATTCTGAAAAACAACATGAAAACATAGCAAAGCAAATAAGAATCTAGTAATTGCAAACACATAAAACAGCAATTTCTAAAACAATACAGGAAACACAATAATGAAAATCTAGAAAAGATTCCGCCTTCTGAAAACTTGGTGCGACTATAGAACTAGCGCAACACTATTGCAAGCCACAAGTGAACAAAATTGTCAGCGGGTCCCTTCACCTTGCTCCAAAATGATGCTAGAGTAAAGTAAAAGGGTCGTGGGGCAACCTGTGTGCAAAGCAGATGCCTAAGGCACACACGTCGCCCCCCCGCCAACGCCACCTCTCTCCGCCCCAGTATGTTCACTACCTGCAATACTGTCTACTGCACCCAATTCCACACTGCATCAATTTCAGATGACCACCGCAACAACATAAAGCACCATATAAACCTCAATAAAACACCCGATGCATGTAAATTCATTCTTAGCGACTATAACTCTATAACGTTCTTAAGCAATATTCTGAAAAACAACATGAAAACATACCAAGGCAAATAAGAATCTAGTAATTGCAAACACAAAACAGCAATTTCTAAAACAATAAAGGAAACACAATAATGAAAATCTAGAAAATGTTTGGCCTTCTGAAAAACTGTGCGACTGTACACCTAGTGCAACACTATTGCAAGACACAAGTGAACAAAATTGTCAGCGGGTCCCTTCACCTTGCTCCAAAATGATCCTAGAGCAAAGTAAAAGGGCCCTTGGGGCAACCTGTGTGCAAAGCAAATGCCTAAGGCACACACGTCGCTCCCACCAACGCCACCTCTCTCCGCCCCAGTATGTTCACTACCTGCAATACTGTCTACTGCACCCAATTCCACACCGCATCAATTTCAGATGACCACCGCAACCACATAAAGCACTATATAAACCTCAATAAAACACCCGATGCATGTAAATTCATTCTTAGCGACTATAACTCTATAACGTTCTTAAGCAATATTCTGAAAAACAACATGAAAACATAGCAAGGCAAATAAGAATCTAGTAATTGCAAACACATAAAACAGCAATTTCTAAAACAATAAAGGAAACACAATAATGAAAATCTAGAAAATGTTTGGCCTTCTGAAAAACTGTGCGACTGTAGACATAGTGCAACACTATTGCAAGCCACAAGTGAACAAAATTGTCAGCGGGTCCCTTCACCTTGCTCCAAAATGATGCTAGAGTAAAGTAAAAGGGTCGTGGGGCAACCTGTGTGCAAAGCAGATGCCTAAGGCACACACGTCGCCCCCCGCCAACGCCACCTCTCTCCGCCCCAGTATGTTCACTACCTGCAATACTGTCTACTGCACCCAATTCCACACTGCATCAATTTCAGATGACCACCGCAACAACATAAAGCACCATATAAACCTCAATAAAACACCCGATGCATGTAAATTCATTCTTAGCGACTATAACTCTATAACGTTCTTAAGCAATATTCTGAAAAACAAAATGAAAACATACCAAGGCAAATAAGAATCTAGTAATTGCAAACACAAAACAGCAATTTCTAAAACAATAAAGGAAACACAATAATGAAAATCTAGAAAATGTTTGGCCTTCTGAAAAACTGTGCGACTGTAGACCTAGTGCAACACTATTGCAAGACACAAGTGAACAAAATTGTCAGCGGGTCCCTTCACCTTGCTCCAAAATGATCCTAGAGCAAAGTAAAAGGGACGTGGGGCAACCTGTGTGCAAAGCAAATGCCTAAGGCACACACGTCGCCCCCACCAACGCCACCTCTCTCCGCCCCAGTATGTTCACTACCTGCAATACTGTCTACTGCACCCAATTCCACACCGCATCAATTTCAGATGACCACCGCAACCACATAAAGCACTATATAAACCTCAATAAAACACCCGATGCATGTAAATTCATTCTTAGCGACTATAACTCTATAACGTTCTTAAGCAATATTCTGAAAAACAACATGAAAACATAGCAAGGCAAATAAGAATCTACTAATTGCAAACACATAAAACAGCAATTTCTAAAACAATAAAGGAAACACAATAATGAAAATCTAGAAACTTTTTGGCCTTCTGAAAAATTGTGCGACTGTAGACCTAGTGCAACACTATTGCAAGACACAAGTGAACAAAATTGTCAGCGGGTCCCTTCACCTTGCTCCAAAATGATCCTAGAGCAAAGTAAAAGGGCCTTGGGGCAACCTGTGTGCAAAGCAAATGCCTAAGGCACACACGTCGCCCCCGCCAACGCCACCTCTCTCCGCCCCAGTATGTTCACTACCTGCAATACTGTCTACTGCACCCAATTCCACACCGCATCAATTTCAGATGACCACCGCAACCACATAAAGCACTATATAAACCTCAATAAAACACCCGATGCATGTAAATTCATTCTTAGCGACTATAACTCTATAACGTTCTTAAGCAATATTCTGAAAAACAACATGAAAACATAGCAAGGCAAATAAGAATCTAGTAATTGCAAACACATAAAACAGCAATTTCTAAAACAATAAAGGAAACACAATAATGAAAATCTAGAAACTTTTTAGCCTTCTGAAAAATTGTGCGACAGTAGACCTAGTGCAACACTATTGCAAGACACAAGTGAACAAAATTGTCAGCGGGTCCCTTCACCTTGCTCCAAAATGATCCTAGAGCAAAGTAAAAGGGCCTTGGGGAACCTGTGTGCAAAGCAAATGCCTAAGGCACACACGTCGCCCCCGCCAACGCCACCTCTCTACGCCCCAGTATGTTCACTACCTGCAATACTGTCTACTGCACCCAATTCCACACCGCATCAATTTCAGATGACCACCGCAACCACATAAAGCACTATATAAACCTCAATAAAACACCCGATGCATGTAAATTCATTCTTAGCGACTATAACTCTATAACGTTTTTAAGCAATATTCTGAAAAACAACATGAAAACATAGCAAGGCAAATAAGAATCTAGTAATTGCAAACACATAAAACAGCAATTTCTAAAACAATAAAGGAAACACAATAATGAAAATCTAGAAAATTTTTGGCCTTCTGAAAAACTGTGCGACTGTAGACCTAGTGCAACACTATTGCAAGACACAAGTGAACAAAATTGTCAGCGGGTCCCTTCACCTTGCTCCAAAATGATCCTAGAGCAAAGTAAAAGGGACGTGGGGCAACCTGTGTGCAAAGCAAATGCCTAAGGCACACACGTCGCCCCCGCCAACGCCACCTCTCTCCGCCCCAGTATGTTCACTACCTGCAATACTGTCTACTGCACCCAATTCCACACCGCATCAATTTCAGATGACCACCGCAACAACATAAAGCACTATAAACCTCAATAAAACACCCGATGCATGTAAATTCATTCTTAGCGACTATAACTCTATAACGTTCTTAAGCAATATTCTGAAAAACAACATGAAAACATAGCAAGGCAAATAAGAATCTAGTAATTGCAAACACATAAAACAGCAATTTCTAAAACAATACAGGAAACACAATAATGAAAATCTAGAAAAGATTCCGCCTTCTGAAAACTTGGTGCGACTATAGAACTAGTGCAACACTATTGCAAGCCACAAGTGAACAAAATTGTCAGCGGGTCCCTTCACCTTGCTCCAAAATGATGCTAGAGTAAAGTAAAAGGGCCGTGGGCAACCTGTGTGCAAAGCAAATGCCTAAGGCACACACGTCGCCCCCCGCCAACGCCACCTCTCTCCGCCCCAGTATGTTCACTACCTGCAATACTGTCTACTGCACCCAATTCCACACCGCATCAATTTCAGATGACCACCACAACATAAAGCAAAACACAAAATTCATCACAAACTATACCAAAGACAATAAGTGCAAATAATAATTTAAAGTTCCATGTTATCAGCACAGATGCTGCCCTTTCTGAAAATGTAAACACAGATCTGCATCTGCTTCTACATTGTTAAGCCGTAAATGTGCGTATTCTTTTCAATATTATAGAAAGTTGTTACAATTCTTTATATTAGTAAGCAGTGGGCCAAGAAAGACGTTTGTGCGGGTTTCTCCCCTCCAATGCCACCCCTTGTAGCCATTATATGCTCTTAGCTAATGCTATAAAAGCTCTGAAACAATCAATACATATTATGGGCTGCAACAGGAAAATGCTACAAAGTTAATAATACTACAATATTACTACTAATGCAAATAAAAAAAAGATATAAAAACCTCAAAGATACTGTATTATATCAATAGAGCTACAGAACTGCAAGATCAAACAAGGAGCTACAGCTGCAGCTACACTGTTCAGCACTATTGTTCCCTCCAAGGGTATAAATTGACTTGTGATAAATGCGTAAAGGATGAAAGCTCTAGCCGCGGTTTCTGCACCTCTATGCTCTAATCCTTCATATATAAATAATAAAGATAAGCATAAGAAAAATAACAACAACATACAAATGATAAACCTGCTACCACCATTATAGAAAAACTTTACCAAGCAAGAATGAGTTTGCAGGACAGATACGCCTGCAGTTAGGTACAGTATCCTGGTGGGTTGTATGCATGACAGTTGTGCCACACATAAACGTCTTTCAAATTCAATGCCTACATCAACCCTCACTGCACTTAATTTTCTTTACATACAGTATGCTTCTCAAATATTCAACATAATAACAAACCAAAATAAAGAACACAACATTTTAAAATGTATACACCGTGTATTGCTATTGCCCACACAGATAAACAGAAACAAAATAACATCTGCATCTTACAAGTGAGGCTATACATAAATATAAATTATTATAAAGTAATACATTAGCAATTTAGATTTAGAGATACACAGTAAAAAGTATAATAAAGCATGAAAATAAAGCTTCCCACAGATCACCAGTGCTCTGTTCACTAATAAAGGCTCTTTAGGATCTTGTACAGTATATCAAGGGTTTAAAACAGAATTTGCTCTATTTACCCCACTTCAAAATATGCTCCTAAGGGAACAGAGAACTGGAGATTTCCTTTCTGGCCGAACTAAGGTAAATTCTATTTAATCTTTAATCTTTGATAAATATAACTATAATGTGTTTTTTCTTTTAGTTTAGGGCCAAATAGAATTCACCACAGTGCACCAGAAAGTAACTTCCCAGCTTTATATTTACCTATTTAAGATTATGAAATATGTTCTATTTTAAACCTATGATAAATATGCCCATAAAAGTCCCCAACAAGTGAATAAATAACTTGTGATCTGCTGAGCTCTGCCTTTAATCTTTGACAGAGGTTCCAGTTTTATGTCAGCAAACAAAAGGTTATTTTTCACTTCATTTGGTGTTTGTACATTTGGGTCATTAGTTTCAAAAGAAGATACATGAACCATCAAAATGCAGGAATTAAGGTCCGATTCACAGAAATGGCTGGTACAGCACTATGGCCCTTGGCATCTGCTCTCAGGGGGAAAACTCTGGTAGAAAAAAATGCCCCTCTTACCTGTCACTGCTACTTAAATGAAGGACAGGCCTGTGATTGAAACACAGATGAGATGGAACAGTGACAGGTGGGCCTCCCCACCAAAACACTGACTTGACAGCTTCAGCACTGAGCTCTCTCTCTGCAACTGTTCTGTATGCATTCAATAGTAAACTAGTCCATCATTAGTATAATGAGCATGAAGTAGTCATAACTCACAAGTGGAGAAGGGCATTGCTCTCCTGCCTCCAGTTGCAAACAAAATGTCCTGTGTGCCAGGGGCCTAATGTGTAGGTACCTTAATAGCCATTGATGCTGCCACTGATGCTTTGGGACCTGAAAACATTTTTAACAATTCCTACGTACCTGTCTGGGGCTTTGGTCCTTTTTCTTCTTGAATGAAACCAGTCTTTCCTAGCCAAGCTTTGTTCAGCAGCAGCATGTAGGGGTAAAAAAAAAAAAATTAGCACAAAAAATAAATATTATGGTAGAGGGGATTAACTATAAAAAAAGCATCACTGCATATTACAAATGGCAACCAATCAAAATGTTCCTTGTACCTACACTGAACAGAACTATTTGCTTATTTTTCTCTATTGGTAACTGAACTTATGTTTATGCCACCCCCCTATATTCAGTGAACATACCATTTCCCCTAAAGAAACAAATGAACAAACAGGTGGAAACGTGCTGTAACAGAGCAGACACACAAGAACTAGCTTTTATATACCTGATCAGATTTTATAATTTATAAAACGTGACAGAGTTAAAAAAAATGTCTTTTTTCTGAAAGATGTGTGCTTTTCTTTAAAAGAAGACAAACGATACAATTATAACAACCAAATCGCCACTTGCTGTTCCAAGTACAAAGCCCACCATCAACAACATACCTACTGCTCTTAAAATAACCCAGCCATTCTCATCTACTGTATATCATGCTATCTGAGTTTATTGGATTAAATGAAGTGCTATGACGGTAAAAGGCTCATGAGATAAACTGACAGTAATTAGGGATATTCATAACTATGTAAATATTTTAAGCAATAAGGTAAAACTGTTTTTGCCAACCCTTGCGGTTAAATAATTATGATAAGATAGTATTATCACATTTCTGTCAGAATCAGGACACAGCCTAATGTCTGCTGGATACGAATAAAGACCCCAGACTAATGATTCCTCCTTTCAATGCAAAAATAACTGCCATCACTATCTACACCTTGGCACCCTATAGATATTCCCAGTTCACATATCAGGCAAGTAGCTTTTACCAGTAACACATATTCACACACACAAAAGAGAAACTTTAACCAACCTGACATATTCCCGTATCTCACTTTCCTTGCCATTACTGGTAGGTACTGTCTTATGCTGGATTACTAGCCAGACCGCACAACACTAGCAGCAAATCCATATCCTATATTCCTCCTACGATCAACGAACTGTCATCATTAAACTGCTAGCAGTTTTCATCCCAGAAAATTCGGCCTACGATTTAGTTAAAACTAAAAATTAGCCTTCTATGGTTATGTATCTGCTGCATTACTAAGCCAGACCTCCACAACCATGCATCCTTCCAACTGATTTCCCCTTCCAATCGAATAACTGTCAACCAATATCCAAACAAAAACCTGGTTGCCTTCTGAAACCTTGCAAAGATATATTTTCTGATTGTTAGCCATATAAGTATCAACTTCTCCAATAACATTTTTCTATATGTTTGTTTTTATTTGTTATTTTTACTATGTGCTAAAACCATCTCACCTCCTGCCAGTATTGGGGTCCAAGTCTGCCATCTGCTGGAACTGCAAAAACTCAGAAGCAAAAAGTCTATCCTTCTCTTACTCCTCATTTCAAACTGAAATAACTGTCATATTGATCAGCCAATAGAAATCGGTCGGGACAATAATAACTAAGGGGCGTGGCTTCAAGAGAGGCTATGCCCATTGTTCAGTGTACTGCACAGTGGGCAGAGACATTTAACTAACCTTGTAAAAAACCGGCACTCGCATTACACACCTCATGCCAACTGAAATAATGTAAACACTTAGCACCCCGCATTAATCCTTGGTTCCCCATGTGCAAGCAATACAAGTGAAGCACATTCACACATGGAGAAATGACTTGCATAGACATATCGAGGCCATCTCCGACACACACACCTCTACAGCGTTATAAACACACCCAACAACCCAGCAAATTTCATACCCATAACCTGCCAAGACCCGACTTGATATATCGATCAGATTTAGTATCAGATTTAGTCCTCAACTAAATGCACTAACAGAGCAGTGAGCAACAGTAATAATGAAGATATCAGCTGCCTGTCCGTGATCAGTGCGCAGACACATTTTACTCACCTCTGGAGAGAAGCCATCAGGGCGCTTTGGTGCTACAGTTTAGAAGGAGGCGGACCCTGCATACTGAAGCGTTCACTTCCGAAGGTCTCTGTATGTCTGGAGGAGGGCACAAATGGCAGCTGTACTTACCCCAAACTGCCTCCTCTTCAGCAAACCCGGCTCAGCAACCATTCTCACACACCTGCTTCATTCGTCGCTCCCCTGCGAGCCAAATAGAACGGGGGGTGGCTTCCACAGCGGCAGACGTCCCCATAGGCACGGTACTGAAGCCGCTGTCCATCTCTCTCTGTC